>NC_049204.1:5874812-5915582 GCF_013347855.1 Anguilla anguilla | reverse complement strand
CGAGCTAAACAACTACGACAGCTAACTAACCTCCAGCGACATGTATGTTGCACTTTATGACCTGACAGTTTAATCGAATATCACAAACTGCTAGCTTTGGGTAATAGTTAGCTCCGTAATTCCGTGATAACAAAAACGACAATAATAGCTATCATTGTGAAGAATTAAGCCGATGGCTTACAAATTAAGTACAATCATGTACATTTCCTAATGTAAAGTGTTCAATGGGAGTAGCGCAACCAACTAGTGCCATTTACTGCACTAGTCACAGCCTGTCATGTCACCCATATCCTCACTGAAATAGTGGTTCTCAATTGACCAGTTTAAGGAGCTGGATATACAGCTGACTGACTGGCCTCACCTGGAATACTGGTTGCTGATTTTTAGGTGTGAAACGAAAGCTAGCCGAGTGTGTTTTGTGAGCCACTGAGACTGAGACGAGCTCCAGAAGTAAACATCCCTTTTTTCCGGGACGGACGTCGTCTCGTCCTAGGCCCCGGCCCGGTCTGTGGGCGATCCCTCCGCGAGCTTCTTCAAAAGGAGGCCCGGGTGTGGAAAAGCCGGGGACCAAACAAAAACTAAAGGAGGTTAGACAATAGGGACGGGGCGAGAGATCCTGGCCGTCTGTCAACTGTCGCTGCCCCCGGAGGAGCTCCCTGTCAAACAAAGTCAGGAAAGGACGCCGCGGCGGCAGAAACACAAGCCGGGCCCTCACATACCTGTCTGCTTCGGGCCCAGGGAGGCAGCGAGGACGGAGGCGGTGGAGGAGGAGGAGGAGGAGGAAACGTTGAGGAGGTGCTCTTTCTAAAATTAGGTAGATTTCAGGTGGCCGTTCAAACAGGGAATTTGTGGCCCGTAATACGTGTTTGGCTAGGCTACTACAACAAATCTCAGTAAAATGATTTGGAATTTGTCAAATGTTTTGGAGAGAGCATGGAGAGGACATTAGGGAGAAACTGGTTCATTTTAACAGCTTTACGGGCGAAATGCGACATTTTCACATATTATAACATCAATTTTAACCAGGAATTGTTTTTTTTCAGACAAAAAAAGGTAAACGGAACGAATGCAAGCCACAGCTCGCATTCAACAGCATACGGCTCAGATTGTTTTTTTTTTGATGTCATACCAAATGCTAATATTTTCAGAAACATTTCAAGATTCAAGAATTCCTCAAGGGGTAACATTTCTTAAATATTTCAAAAGTGAATTTTGATTGATGGTCAGTTTTGTCCACCCCCTCACATCTTTTATTATTTTGATTTTAATAGGCCAGTTTCACGCATTTTTATTTTGAAAGACCTTTTTCTTTTCTCCGCTCTGGTGAAAGGGCAGTTTGTGAGCTCTTTGTTGGTTCTTTTCCTCTTTTTTTTGTTTTGCTTTCCTTTCCTCAAGCTGCTAGTCTTTAGTCAGAGCTTTGTCTTGACAGGTGAAGATCAACTGGAGTCATCGCCATTGGCAACCATGTGGGACTGGAGGGAAAGGTCACGCCGGGGTCACCGGCAGTTCAGTTACCCAATACCCATGCAATAACACGCCCGACCCCCGCGAGGTTAAAGGTCAGCTACAGCATACCTTTACTAAATTTCTACAAACAATGCACTAGCATTGGAGAAAACCTCAATCTAGGCCAAACTCCATGCCAACTAACTCATATACTACCAAATACCTTTCCAAAAAGCTTTCCTTTTAGGCCTTGTTTTCTGTTCACGGAGAAGAAAGCAGTGTTTACTTTTGAGTTAAACCGCAATTGTATTTTTAACTTTTCAACAAAACTTCAAAAAAAAAAAAAAAAAGTTGTCTCCAAGCGGAGAGGTATGACTTCACTTATTCTCTTTGCCAAAACACTTTTCTTTTCTTTTCTTTTTTTTTGATCCAAAAAGCTTAGTTTGACAGCTGCCACTTTTTTAATCCCTACTTAGTCTCCCAGGGACTTCAAAGGAAGACATAATATGAGCAGTTGAGGAATTACATTCATACGTATAATAATGCCAATTCTGCTTGTCAAGGATGAATAATTTCGGCGCAGACAGTAAAGTGTACGTAACAAGGCCTTACTCCAGTGGTAAACACCAGGCTTTTTAACTCTAATTAGTCCCTAATGCCTAACACATGGCTCAAAATGCCTCTCTGAAGCTCAATCCCCCCCATTTCCACAGATTTCTCCCCTGCAAGGAAATGCATTGTCTTTCTGGAGAGCTAACGTTTATTTGTCCAATTTTTCTTTTCGTACGCGTAATGAGATGAAGGGTAAATATGTTGCAACGCTGTATTTATCAGGCATTTCAATTGATCCTTTTTCAATGACTTCACCTAATAATTGCCATGGTGATGAATGTGTACTTTGGAAAACTTTTTTTTATTTAAAAGCAAAAAAAAATCAAATTAAATTAAATTAAAATCCATTGATTAAAATGACATAACCCAATAATTGCCATGGTGATGAATATGTACTTTGGAAAACTTTTTTTTTGTTTAAAAGCAAAAAAATAAATAAAAAAAATAAAATAAAAATCCACTGATTAAAATGTAGGGCCTGACCAAGACAGAAAAAAATTAATAAGCTGCATTGGCATTATTTTACTCTAAATATGTTATCATGCGTGAGAACAAAAATGGGATGAACAGTGGAGATTTAACATGCTCGGCCTCTCGCTACAGAATGAGTTTCCCTTGGAGAGCATGGATACACCAGACAAATGAAAGCCTCACTGGGACAAAATGAACATTTCTGAATTTGCTTGGAAGTCATGCTGCTGTATATCTGCGATATGTCAGAACTGACAGCGTTTCTAAGCACGTAAAGATGTTTGAATGTGCGCGCCGCACGAGTGCCCATGCTTGTTTTTCGTAAGTATCATTGCTGTTACAAGGGATATCTGATACGAATGCAAATTCTGATATACAATATGAATCCGAAATCAGGAGATCGATGTGTGTCTGTGTGTGTTTGTCAGTGTGTGTATGTGTGTATGTGTGTGTGTGTCCTTGTGTATGTGTGTATGTGTGTGTGTGTGTGTGTGTGTGAGACAGAGAGAGAGAGATGTAGTTCTTGAGCGTGTAGCCTGCAGGGTTTTGAGATTCAGTGATATCTGAAGCAGAGGGAATCCACTGTGCTGATGGTGGCTCTTTGATTTGATTTATTGTGAGCAGGACAGTTGGGGGGGGGGCACTGCTGGTGCCCATGCTGTTCCCCTCTGTGTGAACAGCATTGTGCCTATTCGTGCCCCCTTCTGGAGTTTACAAAAACGAACCCCCTGCACCGAGTGATCCAAACACTCCAGCAGTATAGATATTCGCCGCGGTGTGTGTGTGAGGTAGTGAAGGAAGACAGGGGTCTCTCTATCTCTCATTCTCTCTCTTTCTCTCTCTCTCTCTCTCTCTCTCTCTCTCTGCATCCTCCTCCTCCCCTGAGTGCTCAAGAATCTCCCTTGACGGACAGGCACAAATAATTGGTCACAGATTTTTGTTTGGCGGGACACAACGGGACCTCCTATTCACCCTTGTGCAGCTGTCCCGTTCACATTCCTGAATCGCCGCACCCCACGCCCCCCCACCCACCCCTCGAGTCCCACCATCAGTCCCTCTGCAGGATCCGGGACGACCTGCCCTTTCCCAAACACAGACCCCTTTTCAGGGTCACAATGGAGCCATCGGGACCCTTCCCTCCCTTGACCCTGGCCCAAAGCCTCCTGCTTACCCCCCTGCAGGGCCATTCACTTCAAGGGGACACTTCAGGCCATTATTAGTCCCCTTTGATATCCGCAGTATTGCCAATTAGTGATCCATTTACCTCTGGGCCATACACCTGTAGGAGGGGGGGGAGGAGCTTGGCGCATTATCAGCTCTATCACGGGCCATCATTGGTCAAACAGCCATCACGGCATTAGCATTGTCATGCTCTTATCTCTATCACGTAGGCAACGGGAGGAAACGGTAGTTACTTAATGACAATGAAAAGAAAAGGACCATAATATGCTTTTGCGTTTCTTCATGCTATTTTCACGGCTACCCAAAATGGCCGCATCTACATAGGTTCAGTTAAGGTATGGTACTGTAGCTAATCTAACAAAGGCTCGCAAATTAAATACCAAAATGGATAATCAGTAAAGTTAAAACAAACCAATGCTCAAAAGTGGTTTTAATATTAACAAAGAAAATTATTTTATTATTCAGTTCACTTTGTCAGTTCCTAACATAACATGATCAGAAATGTTCGTCAACAGATTTGTAGGTTGTTAACTGAAAGAAGGTTTACATGATGCCAGATGCTGGCAAATACACAAGTAGATAATGATTTAAAGAACAAAGATTCTGTACATGAAATAACGGCTATCTGTTCCATACAGCCAGTTTGCGTCTTCATCACATAGCCTAGTTTGCAACCGTCATGTAGCCTAGTTCGCAAGACATTTTGTAAGTGTAAATTCAGACTATCAAGTTAAATCAGTAGCTGACAATCTGCTGGCAGAGACCCCAAAAGAGCAGCTACCAGCTGAAGATTCAGGTCTTCTCTGTCTATCAGGAATAAGCAAATTGTTAACTATACCGCCAAGTGCGTTTGTATAAGAAGTTGTGAACAGAAATGCAAGGACCAATGTAAAGTCTTTGTTATGGGTTTGGGCCAGCACCAGTTTTAATTAAACTGGCCGCTCTCACCCTCGGTTGGAATTTGCAGTCAACTGATCTGTTGTTGCTGACCTCCTTTAAGCCTACACTTAATATGAGTGCACGGGCTCCATAATCCTGAATTAGCTGTCCATGTTTGTAGGCAACCAGGTCTGTCTGGCATTTTTGTTTTTCCAAAGCACGGGACGTTATTCTGCGATAGATTGGCGGCTTGTCCAAGGTGTATCCCTGCCCCTCGCCCAATGCATGCTGGGATAGGCTCCAGCACCCCCGCAACCCTGCTCAGCACAAGTGGGTATAGAAAATGGATGGATGGATGGATGGATGGAGCGTTATTGTTATTTGCCTAATTAACAGATAAGCCATACTTATGTGGCAGCCTCTGCTTGTCATACATTTTTCTCTCCTTTACAAATTTTTTTGTATTGACTGAATTTGCTGTATTTGTACTGTGTGAGGTCACAGAGCTACGCTGTGTAGTCCACCTTTGGCGAGAGTCGGCATTACCGCTTCTCACGGCACTCCAGCTCATTCGATACATCTTATATAGGGGCGTGTACAGTATATACACATGGGGCGACATAGCTCAGGAGGTAAGACCGATTGTCTGGCAGTCGGAGGGTTGCCGGTTCAAACCCTGCCCTGGGCGTGTCGAAGTGTCCTTGAGCAAGACACCTAACCCCTAACTGCTCTGGCGAATGAGAGGCATCAATTGTAAAGCGCTTTGGATAAAAGCGCTATATAAATGCAGCCCATTTACATCTTGCGTAGCACGACGCGACTCGGGTTTGGCGATTTTAATAGCGCTTCACGGCACGGCGGCGTGGTTGCTGTATTTTCGAGGATAGTGCGCAATTCAGTTGTCTACGACCATGAAATGCACTTTTTTGTACGTCGCTTTGGATAAAAGCGTCTGCCAAATGAATGTAATGTAAGGTAATTCCATGATGAGACTCTCTTGTCTCCGAGCCTGAAAACTCTGAAAATACTCACCTCTACTACTTTCTTTTCTTTTCATTTTTGTTTTTTTCTTGGGGGGGGGGGGGGGATTTTATAAGCATATAACCGCCGTTATATCTGGGCTGAGGAACCAGGGGGCCATGCGAACGCACGGCCTCTGGAAACAGGAAGCGACGGTAAGCGGAGGAGCAGAGTTTTCCAGAAGCTTCCGGGGAATACTTCTCCCTGTTCTTACCTGCGTTTAATGGATGACATGTGTGGAGACGAAGGACGCCTTGCTAGTCGAGTGGGAAAAAAAAAAAAAAAAAAACAACAACCAGGGCAGACCGTGTTGACAGGACCGTGCGTTGCGTGAAGGCGACAGGGGAGAGAACGCCGCGAAAAAAAGATACAGAAGATTTTGGGACTGTATACGTACGAATGGCGGGGCTGGAGAGCAGAGAAGGCGATTGGAAACAGAATTTCGGGTGAAAAAAAAAAAAAAAAAATGCAGCCGGGAAGAAGTGGAGGGGAGAGTAATTGCAATTCCAGTCACAAATAGCCAGGCGGTATGCGCTGAACCCAGACCTCGGTAACGGCCTAGCTCGGCAACCCCTGGAGACTCGTGCAGAGTCAAAGGTCAGCCACACCCTTTCCTGAAGCACCATATGTTAAAGAAATTCTGCAATGCATTGTGGGGAAACTATCCCCCCAACCCCCGAATCCCCCCTTCGCCCCCTGCCTCCACATCTTTGTTTTTAAATTGCTAACACGTACAGCCCCTGCTTTTCTTTCTGTTTTCACCCTTTTGGCGAGCTCTTAAAACAAGCTTTTGTTTCATTAGCAGAGATGCGTTTTTGCATAAATGCGTAGAAGAAATAAGCCATTTTGTTTTCTGTTAAGTAACATTATATAAGTTTAGGATTCAATCTTTTAATATGGATCATTGGTGAGAAGACATTATAAAATTGTACCTAAAACAAATTCACATGTAACTGAGGAAAAATTAAATGAACTGATATTTACTTGAAAAAAAAAACTTTTTGTCATTCACAATTTCAGCTGTTTACCTCATCAAAAGCTGAATTCATTTAATTAATTTTGGCCTTCAATGTGGCCAAACAGGCATAGTTATTTTGTGAACTTTTATAGTTATTTAGACAACTTTTTACTAGTATGAGAGTGCCTGCCAATCAGATGTCATACAATTTGTCAGCCGCTACAGTGAGTAGATGCTCTGTGTTATTTTTGACAGAAATCTTCGCAGTATTCCAAGTGAGAAATCTTAGACTTGAATACTGCAGTGTTCAAGAGTGGAAGTTGCATTTGAATATGTGATTTATACATTTTCTTCTTTCAGTGCTAAACACACACACACACGCATCCACAGACACGCACACACACGCACACACACATGCTTTATGTGATGCTCAACCACTTTGAAAAAACATCATCTGGTAAAAAAAAGACAATAACTGCAAAAACTGTGGTGACAATATTTCTTTTTCACAGCCTGCTGTTATATTTGTCCTGGTTCCTCTTTCTCAGTTTTTTTTTTCTGTTATGATTCGTGAAAAAAAAAAAATCCCACATTGTAACTCCAATCCAGCAACTCGCCACAGGTGTTTAGATAGAAAAATAAAGATAATAACTGCAGAAACATAAAAAGGTAATAGAAGTGGTTTGAGGCGTAGTGCGATAAAACTCCGGGGGTGGAGAAGAAGGAGAATCCTCGACCATAGTGGGCCTTTTGTCTGAACTTGTCTCCCCCCCCCCCCCCCCCCCTTACCCCCTTCCTGTTTTCAGAGAAACTTGCTTGCTAACGAGACCAATTAAACGTTATTAGTGATTATACCCACTGGTTACAAGATGGAGCTATTCCACGGGAAAGGGGGAAAAGAAGAATAACAACAAAAAACAAAGCGAGAGAGAGAAAATGTCTGTAAATGTGGCTGCGGCAAATTAGCCGGAAATTAAGTAAAGTTGTACGCTTCCCCCTCAGCCTGCGACTCTAATTTTAAATCCGTGTACATAATTAATGTCGCGTCCGTTAAGAGCATGACGTGTGGAAGCGAACGCTGCAATACGCTGCCGTTAATAATTCATCTGTAATGATAGTCCGTTTCAATGCGCGTCAATAATTCGCTATTCACCTTTTTATCTTTTTAATTATCGGAGTTACGTATAAAACAAAAGCTGTGGATCGAGCATGCATTTGCTGACGTTGACAGAAATTGGGGCAAAAAAAGCTTTACTACAAATATTTAGAAGTCAGTTTTATAGTAACGAAATGCACAAATGTGTGGTTACGTGACACAATACTGAACGTAGCTTATATGAAACATGTAAAAGTTTAAGCTGGCAGGTTACATCAAATGTTTTAGACAATTTGGCCCAAAG
Organism: Anguilla anguilla; assembly: GCF_013347855.1. Taxonomy (NCBI): domain Eukaryota; kingdom Metazoa; phylum Chordata; class Actinopteri; order Anguilliformes; family Anguillidae; genus Anguilla; species Anguilla anguilla. The sequence goes on along the minus strand of NC_049204.1, from coordinate 5,907,614 downwards.
TGTTCAGCTGAGCTGGCACTTCATGCATGAAGACAGGGAAGTGATCGCCTATGGGACTAAGTGTGCATGAGAGACATTTTTTTTAAAGTCAGTTATTACTCGTTAATTGAGTCATAAATATTATTAAGACAGAGAGTGCATGTATGTGGCACTTCTTGGTCATTTGTATTTGTCCTAATACTGTAGATTATTCTTCTGCCTAGTTGGCTTTGCAGATGTTAGGCCAGAATAGTGTTCATTGTTCTCGGCTAGAAATAGCTGTTCAAAATAAGTATTGTACCTTACTGAACCCGTGTTCAGCAGTTGTCTACGACCATGAAATGCACTTTTTTGTATGTCGCTTTGGATAAAAGCGTCTGCCAAATGAATGTAATGTAATGTAATGTATGTACAGTATTTGCATATGTGTATCAGGGGGTTGTCATTATTTTTTCCCTCTTGGTTTTAGAAGTTTGTTTGTCATTTATTTCAATGCTTTTTGCAACACAAGTTTATTTGTCATGCAAATAAAGCACATTAGAATTATAATTTGTGATAGACAGAGAGAGAGAGCGAGGGGGAGAGGGAGAGAAAGAAAGAGAGACAGAGGGAGAGAGAAAGAGAGAGGGAGAGAATGAGAGAGAGAAATGGAGAGAGAAAGAGCAAGAGAGTGAGGGAGAGAGAAAGGGAGAGATAGAGAGGGAGAGGAGAGGGAGAGAGAGAGAAAGAAAGGGAGAGGGGGGCGGGTGGATCAGTCTGAGGGGTGATGGATGTGTGTCAGCCAGCCGGCGGGAAGGGGGCCAGAGGAAAAACAAACCTGCAGCGGAACACTGGAGAGGTTCCGTGTGGTCCTGCAAGGGGACGGGGAAATGCCAGCGGAGAGGGGAGGGGAGGGGAGCGGAGTGCCGCGTGGGTATTAATGCGGAATTTGTTTTTGCATTAAAGCAGTGAAAGCAAGCTAGCGAGGGGGCCAGACGTAACAAGGGAGCGGTTCGGCACAGCCCAGGCCGGGACGGGCCAGGCCGAGGAAAGGGCCTCCGGGCAGCAAACGGACACGGCCGGGGCCCAATGGGACTGCTGGACAGCATCGCAGAGGGGCGGGGCAGGGGAAATAGGGGGCGGGGCAGTGAACACAGTGGGCGGGGCAGTGGAGAGAGTGGGAGGGGCAGTGGAAACAGGGGGAGGGGCAGTGGAGAGAGTGGGAGGGGCAGTGGAAACAGGGGGAGGGGCAGTGGAGAGAGTGGGAGGGGCAGTGGAAACAGGGCTTCTGCCCAACAGCCGGTGCCAGCCAGCTGCAGCACGGCGTCACACGTGCACACACACACACACACACACACACAGACTTGAATTTCGTACACATACACATGCATAACTGTGCTCACACACGCACACACACACACACACATACAAAAGCCTGTGCACACACATACACACACACGCACGCACGCACACACACACACACACACACACAGAATCCCACGCGCACACACACACACACATGCACACACAAGCCTGTGTGCACACACATACACACACACGCACGCGCGCACACACACACACACACACACAGAATCCCATGCGCACACACACACACAAGCCTGTGTGCACACACATACACATACACATACACACCCCCACACACGCACACGCACGAACAGCAATTAAAAAGTGCAGAAGCATCCATTCCCACACCCACACAGTCCCCTGAGGAAAGCCCATCTCCCTGCTTCCTTTCAACCACAAAGCAGCGCTGGGCTTTGAGTGACAGGAGCCGGCTGCCTTGACAACCACGGCCAAGGCAACGCCAGGCTCAAAATTCTACTGAAGCAGACACACCGCAAACGTGCCTCAGATCTGGATTACAGTAGGAACTAGAGTAAATGAACAAATATACCTTATCTTCGCCGTCTGGCAAGTGCAGAGAAAAATATACAGAATGTAAGATTGAACACACGTGACTGAGAGTGGACTGTGCTTGTTCTGAGAAAGTGCTTAATGGCAAACAGTCTTAATGAACGAGGATGAGCAGAGACTAGAGACATTGTCTATTGTCTTATTTTGCCTCCCATTTGCCCCCTTCCACCTTGTCCCGTTCAACGGATTTTATGTACAAGTTCACACAGGGACTGATGATCAATGATGCACTTTGTCAGCGGACTCTGTTAACACCGCTGCTTGTTTGTGACGGACACATTTCATTTTTTTTGTTGTTGTTTGAGAATAGATCAATTAGGTGATCTGAATTTGCTGGCATAGCCATTAATGGCCGTTGAACTTGAATTGGTTGTTCGACTCAAAGTGTTTAACGTAAGCTTGTCTTTTTTTTGTTTTTTTTTGGAACCTAGAAGTTCATCATGTGCTTGTGCTGCCCGCCGATATTTACTTTTTTTTTTTTTACTGATGGGATAGAGCCAAACAAACTTTTACCGTAATGAGGGGCGTTGACTTCACCAGCGCAAACTGGATCAAGTGTGCAGGAACAGGCTGTCACCGGTGGCCAATGACCCAAATGGCCAAAAACAGGCGTGGCGCTCTCCCCTCCGGCGAATCTGCAGCAAAGAACGGTTTTAACCGAGACTATTTATTATTTCAAATGTAAAAAAAAAAATAATTATAATTTAATATTTAGGCGAGCTGGAAAGATGTAGATGTTCAGCGTTGGCCCAGCCCTTCCGAAACCCCTGGCAACACAGGCTGGAAACTGTGGAAAGTCAGGTTGAGGGAGGCTTAGCATACGGGGTAAGGAAGAGGACAAAGAGGGGGACGACAGCTTAATTCCCGCAACCAATCAAATCCTTGCGAACACAGGCGCGGTTCCGCAAAGCTGGAGTCAAGGTTGAACGCCGACCCTCGTGCGAGAGAAGAGAGAAACAATAGATCGCGAATGAAACCGTTGACGACTGACGTCGACAAAACACGACAGTTTTCAGTGCCTGCGTGTTTTTGCTAGCAGTGAACCCGAACGTGCCCATAGTTACCGTGGGTGTTGTACAAAAGGTGTGACTGCTACTGTAAGGGAAACAAATTGCAACCGGTTCAGATTTCAAGTACCTAACTTCACGTATAAGTGAACGCAACAAATGCTATACGGACGTAACCGCCGTTTCAGATTTCGCTCCGGAGAACGTAGACGTGTGCGATCGGTTTCTCACGGCAGCGCAGTGAACGCTTGCGGTCTTTCAAGTCAAGGTCCTCGAATGACCGATTTGAAACCCGCGTCTCCTAATCGCGTCCGTTTACCAGCTACGCGGCAAGTTGTGGCAGTGTGCTTATTGCTGGACATGGCTGCACTCTAAAAGGGACGAAGCGTCCTTGGGATTTACGGAAAGACACCAGAGATGAGGAGATGCCACAAGCAGGACTAAACTGCGACAGCTTTGTGAGCTGTGATTTTGTTCACAAGTCTGTTGCCTGGCGATGCAGTCATGTGCTTTTAGAGGCGTGTACCTACACAGACTCCATCAACCAATCAGTGAACAGAATCAGAACCAACCTGAACCCCTGCACAATCTGACCAATAGGAATGCAGTACACGTCAATTCACCTCAAGTGAAAAGAATAGTATGCTGAGCACGATTGATATAACCTTTAATTACACTTCAAGTATTCTGCAGTATAAACTGGTATACTACTTCAGGCACACTTGAGCATACTATTTTTTTCACACGGGACAATAATCAGACGTGCATTCATCAAGGAGAATGTGCTTGGCAAAATATGTTTCGCCGCAAGACTGTCGATTGATATTAAATTGAAGGTTCTATTTTCCTCACCCTTGATTTAATTAAAATGGATGGGATAACAAGAAGGAACGATTTTTATTGGTGGACTTTTTTTAGAAGTTAGGAACAAATATTGTGTTAATTAAAATGGATAATAAAAGCCAAACTATTGTGGACTTTCTCTTTGGTGGCCATTTTTGTTTGCTTCTGTGCTACCTTCTCTGATTGGTCATATTGTTAGCAAGGGTTATCAAACTTTTCTAGTGCACAGGAAACAGATTTAAATTATTTGATAGCATTAACCAACATTTGCCTTGTTGAATGCTCCGTTAGGTGAGTCCTACTAAGATGCATTAAGCTCAGTTTTTGCACAAAAAAAACTATTGTAGAGAAAATGCAGCCTCCAAGTCCACTGTAAGGGACTCTAAACAGAGAGACAAAGAGAGAGAGAGAGAAGAGAGAGGGAAGGAGAAAGGGGAGGGGTTTCTCAGGTGTGCCCCCCATTTTCCACTTGCTAGCACCAGCCCCCCACCCCTCCCCCTCCCCAAAAAATTTTTTATTATGTGCTGGTGGTGTTTTTATGGCAGTTTTTCCATGACATAGCACCATAAGTTCAGGTTAGGAGGGCAAAGGGAGTGGAATTTGTTTCACCAGCGTTGTGAAATAGGTAGAGTTAGGCCAGTGAAAAGGGGGAGGGGAGATGTATTCCTCTGTACGCCAACCCCCCCCACCCCCCCACCCCCCAACTTGACACGTTTCAGAGCTGCCATAAAGAGGAGACACTGCCCTCAGTTTCCTATGAAGGAGGCCTAAACCGGGAACCAGCAACAAAGGACACTTTCTTTCTCACCAAAATTTTGCTAGGAAAATGTGATTATTATTAGCTACCCCCCCCCCCCCTTTTTTTTTTAAATTTTATTAAATATTTACGTTGAAGAAAACGAGAGGGGGAGGGGGGGGGTTGTGGGTGAAAAAAAAAATTACACAACACTAAAAGAGTGAAAACTTGGACCCAACAAAAAGTGGAGTCTTAATTTATGAGGTGCCCTGGGGGAGATTAAGTGACTACTTTCCCTATTCATTTATTTATCTATTTGTTTTGCCATGCTTGTTGTAATTGGTCCGTGGTGGATTGGGTGAATGTGAATTCAATTCAAGGTTTTTAAAAAAAATTTTATTCAGCAGAAAAATCTTACTGCCTGCACTGGTGATGAGGACACGGGCACTGGTTTCATCCACCTTAGGACGGAAGGCTTTGCAAGGCAAGGAATCTTACTCAAGATATGTTATCTAACTAGATCTCGCCCAAATACATATTTAAATTGAATTCCCTGGAATATGCTGGAAAATACTCCTGAACACTCTTCAGCATATCTCTGAGAAGATTCATGAAAACATGTGCCAAGCAAAAACATCATATGGAAGAAGAATTTTTTTAAATTAAAACTTTAGTGAAAAATATAGTTTTCCTTTAAATTTCTAGTAATGTGCAACAATTTTTTCTGTTCAAATGATTATCTCACCCAGGTCAGGATCTGACTGTCTTTCTTACCTCATGTGGTCCAGCATAAACGCCAGGTTGGACTGGTACCACATCACAGTGTTGTTCTGTCCGGCTTTTGAAAACACACACATTTTAGCCATGGCTGTGCACAGCGTCCAAGATCATCTCTCCCTTTCAATTCCTATAGCATTCAAATGAAATGCCTGTAAATAAGAATTTAAAAAAAACATTCTGATGCAGAACAAGTGTAGTGGATTACCTGGTTAGATTGGATTAATATTGTACATGCGGAAGATCACAACTGAAACCATAAACCATGTTGAATTCAAAGAAGTGGTTCGCTTTTAGTGGTGGCTCAAAAGTGAAGTGAAAAGTATTTTAAGCAACCGCCTCGCTTGACATTTGGGTTTACTCTGAGGATAAGCTTAAAAACACGGAAAATATATCGGCGCTACCTTACATTTAGCATTTGAGCTAACTTCCACTGGCCCCAAGGTTGCGTTAAAAATCCCGAAATAATTTACCGCCTTGCCTCATTTTTTTTGCTGCACATCTCTACTGCAGCAAAAATTACCCCCAAAATATATGTGAACCCATAAAATTTCGCAGTCGCTGGGCTGAGGGAATGGTTCTCATACATAAACGCCGGTGCGGCGGAAGTAACTGGTGAGATGTGCCTGTGCATTCGGAAACACTGTCTTTGACTCTTTGACTTTTTCTCTTTTTTTTTTTCTTCCCCCTTCGATCCGCCCGGCAGTAACCAGCCAGAATAAGACCCCCCCCCCCCCCCCCCCCCTAAAACCTGACAAATTGCTGAAAATTGCCCACGCACAGCCGATCCTGTTTTGACACGCTCGCCACATCTGGTTGCGATCTCAGCGCGCGGAGAGAGAGAGAGAGAGAGAGAGAGAGAGAGAGAAAGAGAGAGAGAGAAAGAGAGGCCCTCTGTGCAGACCGGGCCCCGGCCCGGAGTCTGGTGCCACATTTTCTCCTCGGCTGAGCGGTGCGACGGGGGAGAGATGCTCCTCGCCGCTGCCTTGCGTCTCCACGGGGGGGGGGGGGGGGGGGGGGGGGGGGGGCGGCGGTTTGGGATGGGGGGGGGTGCCAGATGATTCTGCCTGATGCTTCGCAGATGTCTTTTCCAGAACATTCCCGGGCGTTCGACACAATCGCGGAGCAACAGTGGGTTTTAATTGAAGCCCCCCCCCCCCCCCCCCCCCCCCACCGTGAAGATGAAGAGGACTCCCGTGACAGCGCCCCCCCCCCCACCCCCCCGCCCCGCGCATTTCAAAAGGGCCCGCGAAGCCGGCGAATTTCAAAATGGCGGATGAAAGAAGCGAAATAAATTTCCCCGCTATTTTGGCACCGCCGAGCTCCAGTTGTTACTTCTTCAAAAAGCTCCGGTGTCGGCGTTTGGAATGAGATTCTTTATCGCGCTCGGCATCGGTTCAGACACCATCAGACACGACTGAGGTTGTGCCTGCTCTTGGTCTTTCGAGCCAGAATTCCCAGTTTGGGAATATGGCATTTGTAGCATTGGCTATAGATGGAATGCGCGTAATAATGCCTTTCAGACACGTCTGGAAAAAAAATCTTGACTTCAGCAGCGTTACTGTGAGAAGACAGACTACGGGAAAAAAACAGGTGTGAGGTGAAGCGTGACCGAAGAGAAATTGGGGATAATTGTGAAGATCAGGACACTTTCTATGATGACGTTCCAAATAACAGACTTTCTCTGGGCATCGATTGGAGCAGCCCATTGTAGAACACCGCATGGTGTTTAGAGTGTAGCGGTTCCATTTTTAAATTACCTGCTTCGTTTTCTAATTATGTGGCAGGAACTCATCAAGCGATGATTATGATTTGCGGGAACCAGGCTAAAACAGAGGACACGGTGGCTAATATGGCACTGTGGGCACTCCAGTGTGTTTGCTCCTCCTCCACATAGGGCCAAGACCAATGGGAGAAGGGGCCAAGATGATTGACAGGACACAGTCTGATGTACCTGTGTGCTGTTAGGACTTTTTTGAACATGGCCGCCAAGGTCTCACATTCCATTCCATTTGAAGGCCCCCCTTTTTTTCGGGGCCTTCAAAAAACGAACACTCAGAGGCGGCCCACTAATCGCACCCGTCCTAACGACCCATGATGTCATCGCCTTGTGTTATTGTTCCTTTCTCACGCCCAAATTTCCCCCCCCCCCCCTCTTCTTCTGAACATTAACAGGTGGGAGAATCCATTTATCCCGTCTCGTCCGCTGACATTACATCTGCTTCAGTTTTTTTTTTTGACCTCCCCTTGTACGCGTGAGGCCGACGTGGGTCTCAGTCTCACCCCACCTTCGCCTCTTTTTCGACGGAGACCTCGTAGCCTTTGAAGCCGACTGGGCCCCTGCCCCGCGTTTCCATAGCGCGCGCGGGACTCAGAACTGCAATTACAGTCGGGTTCCGAGCAGGCTGGCTATTAGCGTATAATGCACAGTGTCCGGGGGGGGGGGGGACCTGGGAAATGTAGGCAATTTCGCATGACCTGAGAAAATGGCCGCAGATTGCAAGCACATGCAAACGATGCTTTCACTACGTTTCTGAGACGGGTGCGGTGAGCAGCCTGCGCTCTGCCGCGAGGCTCCTGATAAAATAAATCCTTTGAAGAGCATTCCAGGAGGAACGGAGGCCGACGTCCCTCCGAACGCACACGGGCGGCTGTCTGAAGAGCTTCAATCCAGTTCGTTCAGGTGTAGGGGGCGGGGCCAACCAACGCACTGAGGATCGCCTGTAAATTCACTTTTGCCTCGGCCAGACAGGTAAAATCGAAAACCGAAACCTGGCCTTGCTCAAAGGGTGTGAGTGATCCTCTGAGTCATGCAGGCTATTCGGTTGTGTGGTCTTCGCAACGCTCGCACAACTGCAAGTATCCCTGTGATTTGCTGCGTTGAGAGATTTTGCAGCTATTAAAACAGGAAGGCGTGCAGATGTTTGCGTTGCGTTGAGCACACACACACACACACACACACGCACACGCAAGCCGAGACAAGGACTTCACACAACAGCCCACAACAAAGGGCGCAATTTCAGTAATTTGGCCTGCCAGGAATAGACCTGAAAGCGGTACATCATCAGGGACTTTGATTTCGCCGCCCCCCCCCCCCCCCACCCCCACCACCTCCCTACCCCCCGGTCTGTTGTGTTAGGACAGTGGCCTAACCCAACATCCCCCCCCCCCCACCGCCGGTCTCTCCCGCCCCACCCTGTCTCCTCTTTTCTCTGGAACTCTGGGAGCCTCAAGGCGTCAGCTGACATCTCGCGCAAAAACACACACCAGCTGTCAATCATCACGGTGCCTGGCACGTGGCTCCCGGCTCCCGGCTCGTGTTTTCCGAGCGGCGAGGTCACGTGACACGGGGGAGGGGGGGGGAGGGCGAGATGGGCGGAGCTTTGGGAAATGAATTAGCCCAAGATCGCACCCGTCGTGGAAAAGGGTTGACCAAACTGCTGAACGAGTCGCCAGAATACCATCGCGGGGGTCGGTGAGGTCATGTGACGGGGATGGGGGGGGGGCGGGGGGGCGGGGGGGCAGAGGGACGAAGCTTTGGGAAATGAATTAGCTCGGGATCGTACCCGTTGTGAAAAAGGGCCATGAAACTGCTAAACTGGTCGCCGAAAAACACCATCCCGGGGGAACCGTGAGGCGAAGAAACCGCGAGGCGAGGAAACGGGCGATTCAGGGCTTCCAGGACGGAGAGGCGCGGGCTGTGGCGGGACAGGGGAGCGGGTTTAAGTAAAATCCCCTGAAATGAAGCCTGGACTGTGTTTTTCTCATTCTCTCACCCCCCCCCCCCACCCCCCAGCCCGCCCACCGGCCGATCTCCCAGGGCCACGGCCACAGACAGACAGGTGGGCGATGGATTAAAAAGGGGGGGTGGGGGGGGGGGTGGCCTGTTTGGGACCACCCGTCCCACCCGCCCGCCCGCCCGCGTCGTCACGCGTCATGTGACCAGACAGACGGAAAACCCGCCGAGCTGCCGGGCTGCACGCCTCTCTTACCGCCAACCGTTCGGGGGCCTGGCGCAGGATGGGACGGGCGCGTTTCACAGCTGGAGAGCGGGACACTAATTAACCCACGCACCTACAGTGTGTGCGCCACATTTACAAAACATTTATTATGAAAGACAGTGTGTTCTGTTATTTCCGATTATTAATAAAAAATAAAGCTGCATGCTCATGTCTGCTACTGGACTTCATTTTCTAAGCTAGGAAAGCTTGTACTGCAAGAGAAGGTTTGTCACTATATATGCCATATATTGTCACAATATATTGCCCAATTTAAGGCAATATATCATCTTGCCTTATGATATGAGATAAGATGATAATATCAAGGCTTATAATCTTTTTCAGCTTAGTGTATTTAACACTATGGACGATCGACTGAAGAAGCACTGAAACCTCTTGTAAAATTTACGTGCGACAGAGAACTAAAAGTTCTGCCATGGTGTTTTACTAAGAGAGACTCGTTTAAAGCTCGTTAAACAGACAGTTGTGTCCGGTTATCAGCACTAGGAGTGTGCGTATGTCTGTTCCAGCTACACCTTTACAAAATATGCAACAAAAAAAGAAACGCTTTTGGGAGAGACGGGTCCCTGCCTGTTGCCGTGGTTGTGATGAGCCGAGACTGACCTGCTTACAGTTAAAAGATGAATGACTCCCCTGGAGCATGAAAAAACATCCTGCACACGATCACACCGCTCTCTGCGGCTCGGAGCGGCTCGGCCCGACCGGCAACTGTTTCAGCTGTCGCAGGGTTGCAAACGGAGGACAGAAAAAAAACTGTGAAAATGGTTGTATGGACAAATAGAAGAAAAAATTAAAGCCGCAAGCGGCGTTGGAAGGGGTCCAAGCAGTGGCAGCATCGCGCCCCCTATGGAGCGATTTTAAAATGGCTTTGTCCTCATGATCATATGCCTTCACCCAACATATCTACTGAATATCATGATGATCGTATGAAATATTGATGACTTATGGCCAATTTTGAGCTAAGAGACGCTGTCGGATGACTTAGTTACGTCGCCATGGATGTGTCCTGGCCGCTTCCCGTCAAGGCCTTTACTATGTCGTAACACTTAGATGGCATGTCGTAACACTTAGATGGTCCGGTGTGCATGCACAGCTGCAGTGTTTCTGCGCCGCAACTAAAAAAGGCGTCACACTAGTGTTGTCACGATACCGAAATATTGACTTTGATACTGATACCAGGTTTAGTATTACGATACTCAATACTGAAATGATACTTGAAACTTAAACGGTGCTAATTTGATACTCTGTACCTAACGATACTGAAATTACCATAATAGATCAGAAACGTAATGTCCACAAGGGTTGACCTCATTTTCTAATTCATGGTTTATTAACAATCTGGGTCATTAACAACCTGTAAGTTGAAGTCTCTTCGACATATTAATATGCATAGGCCTATAGTGTTACAACACTGAACAATAGAAAAACATGTTAAAAATATTTCAAAAATTAAACAGTTGTAAAGTAAATAATCTTTAAAACAGGTCTTTCACCTTTAAATAGATTTAAAAACTGCATATTTTAATAACAATAAAGCATCTATCTATAATAAAATATTTCCAAATTGGAACACCTATTGCTACTGAAATGAACTGAGTCAAAGCTTGCGCTGTATCAGGGAAGTGAATGCACAAGCGCAGGTCACCTCACTTGGCAACCTTAGTTGCTACTGCCATCTAGCGAAGATTCTGACAAACTACACTTTTCATCCTCTAAATCAGTAATGCGGGAGACACATTTCCCTGGCTTTTACATTTGACACAGAACTACCGAACATCGGGAAATTCAAATACGAAACCGTTTTTTTTTTCTGTTTTTTTTTTTTTTTAAGTACCCAGAAAGTGCTGAAGTTTTGGCATACCGTGCAACACTACGTCAGACACATATTCCAATCCATTGCTCAGTTTAGCAGAGAATGCACATTTCAGAGCGCCACAGAGACAGATAGAATAATGACACTAAATGCACATTTCAAATAATAAAGACGACATTGAGAAAAAATTAAAAAAAGGACTTAATATCAACTCGCGACCCGCGTGCTGACCGCAGAGCAGCCTACCGGTTTATTTATGTAGACATTGGCAGATCAGAAAATTTTCGGTTAAGCTGACCTATAAAACGCTATTCCAAAAGCCAAATCAGACATGTTATACATCGTTAGAAAGCTTATACTCTCACCTACTGAATAAATGAATTGTCAATCAAGCCAAATTGAACTAAGAAGAACGACAACGCCGTAAGCAACAGGTGTGGTATTACGCACAGCTATTTTTGAAAATATCCGACATTTCACAAACGGATTATCCAAGACAATATATAACCACTCATTCGCAAAAGGGACATCTCTACGCGTAAAACCGATGGTAAGATTGTATATTTATTAAATGTTTAGTCCCAGGTATTGACTGTAGGATGACGTGGTAATTTTTAAAAAAAAGTTAGTCTCGCTTATTGCGTCATTCAGTTAGCAGCGTTTTCACTGCTGTATTGGCATATTTTAGGGCTAATGTCGGGTTCATCTTGTTGCTACGGAATATTGCATTACATTACAGGCATTTGGCAGACGCTCTTATCCAGAGCGATGTACAACAAAATGTATAACCATAACCAGGAACAAGTGTGTCGAAAACCCTAGAGGGCAGTAGCCTACCGTTCCAAGTGCAGGGAACAACCGCATAGTCCAACTTGGACCCTGTAGGTTAAACTGATTAACACTAACACAAACAAGAACAGCAACAACGCAGTCTATGCAAAAAGACAAGCAATAGTTAAGACGAGTGCATTAACTGAGTCACCGACGAAACAGCTAACTAGTTACAACCCTAAACTTACAGTCAATTTAGAGATTAAATTGAGAATACGATTTCTCTCAGCATAATGACGGATTTAAAGACTAAACGAACTCACCCGATATTGTCTTCAAACTGACCGTATTATTTATCTAGACATTGGCAGACTACAGCATAAATTGCGTCTTTTGTTTATATTCAATATTAGTAATTGCAGCGAGAAACTGCAGCTCTAGGTCGTTATGTGATGGTAGCAACGGAACGAAGCGGACTATATATGTATTAGGCTACCGTTATTATTTCATTATACCAGCGTGTTTTCGCGCGTTTGCACAGAAACTCAGAACCCATAAATAAAATGGTTTAGCTGTTTCTCAGCATAATGACGGATTTAAAGAGTAAACGAACTCACCTGTTATTGTCTTCAAATGGATCCATGTCAAAGAAAAGTAATGATTCATCCTCTCAAAGCTTTACCGTAGCGTATTATTTATGTAGACATTGGCAGAGTACAGTATAAATTGCGTCTTTTGTGAATATTCAATGTTAGAAATTGCAGCGAGAAACTGCAGCTGTAGACACAAGATAGTCTGTTATGTTATGGTAGCAACGGAACGAAGCGGACAATATATGTATTAGGCTACCGTCATTGTTTCATTAGACCAGCGTGTTTTCGCGCGTTTGCACAGAAACTCAAAAACTACCAATAAAATGGTTTAGCTTTTTCTCAGCATAATGACAGATTTAAAGACTTAACTAACTCACCCGATACTGTCTTCAAATGGATCCATGCCAAAGAAAAGTAATTATTCGTCCTCTCAGAAAGGTTTTACAGAAAAACTTTGGGTAGCCTATCCTAGCATGCACGCTAGGTGGCACTGTCAGACCGTGCTTTCACTGCTAAAAACTAGACCTACGGTGTCGGATTACTTGCGTCGCCATGGTTGTCGTTTGCCGTAAAGAAGTTTACTCGATGTCGTAATCGTTTAGATTTGGAGCTCCAGCTTTTCCGCACCCCACCTAATGAAAAAGTCCAAATGGTGTGCAAACCATACGGCGGACATAGGTGCTCCCAATAGAAAAGTTGTAGAGCACAGTCAGATGCATCAGTCGATGAGGTTTTGTGTTGATCAGACTTACGATGTGGGAGTTATGACCTTTTAAAGTATGATCCTTTGTTATAGCGCCACCATCAGGCCGACATAGGTGATTTTTAGTGCTTGAGTATTGGGGGGCCATAGGAACCCACCTGCCAAATTTGGTTGCTCTAGGACTTATGGTTGCTGAGCCTCAGACATTTTAGCGGAGAAAGCTGCCACGCCCCAACGATACAGTTAAAATGGCGGGAAAACAATATGGCGGACACAGGTAGTCCCAAGGGCAAAAGTATAGAGCACGTTCAGAGGCATATATCTATAAAGTTTTGTGTTGATCTAACTTATGGTGTGGGAGTTATGGCCTGTTACGCAAAACCCTTTGTTATAGCGCCACCATCTGGCCGACGTACGTGGTTTTTAGTGCCTGAGTAGTGGGGGCCCATAGGAACCGACCTGCCAAATTTGGTTGCTCCAGGACTTATGGTTGCTGAGCCTCAGACACTTTTAGCGGAGAAAAATAATAATAATAATTAAAGCCGCAAGCGGCGTTGGAAGGGGTCCAAGCAGTGGCAGCATCGCACCCCCTATGGAGCGATTTTAAAATGGCTCTGTCCTCATGATCATACGCCTTCACCCAACATATCTACTGAATATCACGAGGATCGTATGATATATTGATGACTTATGGCCATTTTTGAGCTAAGAGACTCTGTCGGATGACTTAGTTACGTCGCCACGGATGTGTCCTGGCCGCTTCCCGTAAAGGCCTTTAATATGTCGTAACACTTAGATGGCAGGTCATAACACTTAGATGGTCCGGTGTGCATGCACAGCTGCAGTGCTTCTGCGCCGCAACTAAAAAAGGCGTCACACTAGTGTTGTCACGATACCGAAATTTTGACTTTGATACTGATACCAGGTTTAGTATTACGATACTCAATACTGAAATGATACTTGAAACTTAAACGGTGCTAATTCGATACTCGGTACCTAACGATACTGAAATTACCTTAATAGATCAGAAACGTAATGTCCACAAGGGTTGACCTCATTTTCTAATTCATGGTTTATTAACAACCTGGTTCATTAACAACCTGTAAGTTGAAGTCTCTTCAACATATTAATATGCATAGGCCTATAGTGTTACAACACTGAACAATAGAAAAATATGTTAAATATATTTCAAAAATTAAACAGTTGTAAAGTAAATACTCTTTTAAACAGGTCTTTCACCTTTAAATAGATTTAAAAACAGCATATTGTAATAACAATAAAGCATCTATCTATAATGAAATATTGACAAATTGGAACACCTATTGCTACTGAAGTGAACTGAGTCAAAGCTTGCGCTGTATCAGGGAAGAGAATGCACAAGCGCAGGTCACCTCACTTGGCAACCTTAGTTGCTACTGCCATCTAGCGAAGATTCTGACAAACTACACTTTTCATCCTCTAAATCAGTAATGCGGGAGACACATTTCCCTGGCTTTTACATTTGACGCAGAACTACCGAACGTTGGAAAATTCAAATACGAAACCGTTTTTTTTTTTTTTTTTTAATGTACCGAGGAAGTGCTGAAGTTTTGTTATACCGTGCAACACTACGCCAAAACATATTCCAATCCATTGCTCAGTTTAGCAGAGAATGCACATTTCAGAGCGCCCCAGAGACAGATAGAATGATAACACACAAATACACATTTCAAATAATAAATACGACATTGAGAAAAAACGAAACAAAAAAACGAGTTATCAAGTCGCAACCTACGCGCAGAGCAGCCGACCGTTTTATTTATTTATTAGCAGATGAGAAGCAACAGGAATCACAAACGGATTGTCCAAGACAATATATGACCACTCAGTCGCAAAAGGGACATCTCTACGTGTAAAACCAATGGTAAGATTGTATATTTATTCAATGTTTAGTCCCAGATATTGTCCTATCCTATCCGCTTCTGTTTTGCGTCAGAAAACGATGTCAGATAGGTTTATCAGCAAAGAAATGGCTTAGCTATGCCCCGAAGTCATCAATAATAATAGTACTCTCCAAGAAATTATGAAAATCGTTGACAGCGTTTTGTTAAGTGCATCGTCTTTAATGCTACGCCACAGTGAATGCGATAAGAAAACATTCTGTTATACTGAACTATAAAACGCCGTTCCAAATGCAAAATCAAACATGTTATACATCGTTATAAAGCTTATACTCTCACCTACTGAATAAATGAACTGTCATTCAAGCCAAATTGTACTAAAAACCGCGACATGGCCGTAAGCAACAGGAATCACAAACGGATTGTCCAAGACAATATATGACCACTCAGTCGCAAAAGGGACATCTCTACGCGTGAAACCAGTGGTAAGATTGTATAATTATTCAAAGTTTAGTCCCAGATATTGAATGTAGAATGACATGGCATAATAAATAAAAAAAACCTTGTCTCGTTTATTTCGTTATTCAGTGAGCAGCGTTTTCACTGCTGTATTGGCATATTTCAGGGCTAACGCCGGGTTTATCTTGTTGCTACGGAATATTACAGTAGCCTACATTACAGGCATTTGGCAGACGCTCTTATCCAGAGCGACGTACAACAAAGTGTATAAACATAACCAGGAATAAGTGTGCCGAAAACCGTAGAGAGAAATACCGTTCCAAGTGCAGGGAACAACCGCATAGTTCAACTTGGACCCAGTAGGTTAAACTGATTAACGCTAACACAAACAAGAACAGCAACAACGCAGTCTATGAAAACATTCAAGCAATAGTTAAGACGAGTTCAGACTAAGTCACCTACGGAACAACTACCTAGTTACAACCCTAAGCTTACAGTCAATGTAGAGATTAAATTGAGATTACGATTTCTCTCAGCACAATGACGGATTTAAAGATTAAACGAACTCACCCGATATTGTCTTCAAATGGACCGTATTATTTATTTAGACATTGGCAGACTACAGCGTAAAATGCGTCTTTTGTTTATATTCAATATTAGTAAATGCAGCGAGAAAATGCAGCTGTAGGTTGTTATGTTATGGTAGCAACGGAACGAAGCGGACTATAGGCCTATATGTATTGGACTACCGTCATTGTTTCATTATACCAGCGTGTTTTCGCGCGTTTACACAGAAACTCAGAACCTATCAATAAAATGGTTTAGCTATTTCTCAGCATAATGACTGATTTAAAAATTAAACGAACTCACCCGGCACTGTCTTCCAATGCTTCCCGTCTGACCGTCCCCTCACTGATATAAACTAGACCCTACGGCAATAGTTAAGAAGAGTTAAGTCACCTACGAAACAACTACCTAGTTACAACCCTGAGCTTACAGTCGATTTAGAGATTAAATTGAGCATACGATTTACAGTATAAATTGCGTATTTTGTTTATATTCAATATTATTAAATGCAGCGAGAAACTGCAGCTGTATGTCGTTATGTTATGGTAGCAACGGAACGAAGCGGACTATATATGTATTACCGTCATTGTTTTATTATACCAGCATGTTTTCGCGCGTTTGCACAGAAACTCAAAACATACCAATAAAATTGTTTAGCTTTTTCTCACCATAATGACAGATTTAAAGACTTAACGAACTCAC
Organism: Anguilla anguilla; assembly: GCF_013347855.1. Classification (NCBI taxonomy): domain Eukaryota; kingdom Metazoa; phylum Chordata; class Actinopteri; order Anguilliformes; family Anguillidae; genus Anguilla; species Anguilla anguilla. Next base: position 5,890,851 of record NC_049204.1, on the reverse strand, counting down.
CCGATACTGTCTTCAAATGGATCCATGCCAAAGAAAAGTAATTATTCATCCTCTCAGAAAGCTTTTACTAAGAAACTTTGGGTAGCCGATCTTAGCATGCACGCTAGGTGGCAGTGTCAGACCGTGCTTTCACTGATAAAAACTAGCGTCGCCATGGTTGTCGCTTGCCGTAAAGAAGTTTACTCGATGTCGTAATCGTTTGGATTTGGAGCTCCAGCTTTTCCGCACCCCACCTAATGAAAAAGTCCAAATGGTGTGCAAACCATATGGCGGACATAGGTGCTCCCAATAGGAAAGTTGTAGAGCACATTCAGATGCATCAGTCGATTAAGTTTTGTGTTGATCTGACCTACGGTGTGGGAGTTATGGCCTTTTAAACCATGATCCTTTGTTATAGCGCCACCATCTGGCCGACATAGGTGATTTTTAGTGCCTGGTTAGTGGGGTGCCATAGGAACCCACCTACCAAATTTGGTTGGTCTACAACTTATGGTTGCTGAGCCTCAGACATTTTTGCGGAGAAAACTGCCACGCCTCAACTAAAAAGTCTAAATGGCAGGCAAACAATATGGCGGACAAAAGTGGGGCCAATGGCAAAGTTGTAGAGCACGTTCAGATGCATATGTCGATGAAGTTTTGTGTTGATCTGACTTATGGTGTGGGAGTTATGGCCTTTTACGCAAAACCCTTTGTTATAGCGCCACCATCTGGCCGACGTACGTGGTTTTTAGTGCCTGAGTAGTGGGGGGCCATAGGAACCCACCTGCCAAATTTGGTTGCTCCAGGACTTATGGTTGCTGAGCCTCAGACACTTTTAGCGGAAAAAAATAAGAATAATTAAAGCCGCAAGCGGCGTTGGAAGGGGTCCAAGCAGTGGCAGCATCGCGCCCCCTATGGAGCGATTTTAAAAAGGCTTTGTCCTCACGATCATACGCCTTCACCCAACATATCTACTGAATATCACGATGATCGTATGATATATTGATGAGTTATGGCCAATTTTGAGCTAAGAGACGCTGTCGGATGACTTAGTTACGTCGCCATGGATGTGTCCTGGCCGCTTCCCGTCAAGGCCTTTACTATGTCGTAACACTTAGATGGCATGTCGTAACACTTAGATGGTCCGGTGTGCATGCACAGCTGCAGTGTTTCTGCGCCGCAACTAAAAAAGGCGTCACACTAGTGTTGTCACGATACCGAAATTTTGACTTTGATACTGGTACCAGGTTTAGTATTACGATACTCAATACTGAAATGATACTTGAAACTTAAACGGTGCTAATTCGATACTCGGTACCTAACGATACTGAAATTACCTTAATAGATCAGAAACGTAATGTCCACAAGGGTTGACCTCATTTTCGAATTCATGGTTTATTAACAACCTGGTTCATTAACAACCTGTAAGTTGAAGTCTCTTCAACATATTAATATGCATAGGCCTATAGTGTTACAACACTGAACAATAGAAAAATATGTTAAATATATTTCAAAAATTAAACAGTTGTAAAGTAAATACTCTTTTAAACAGGTCTTTCACCTTTAAATAGATTTAAAAACAGCATATTGTAATAACAATAAAGCATCTATCTATAATAAAATATTTCCAAATTGGAACACCTATTGCTACTGAAGTGAACTGAGTCAAAGCTTGCGCTGTATCAGGGAAGAGAATGCACAAGCGCAGGTCACCTCACTTGGCAACCTTAGTTGCTACTGCCATCTAGCGAAGATTCTGACAAACTACACTTTTAATCCTCTAAATCAGTAATGCGGGAGACACATTTCCCTGGCTTTTACATCTGACGCAGAACTACCGAACGTCGGAAAATTCAAATACGAAACCGTTTTTTTTTTTTTTTTTTTGAAGTACCGAGAAAGTGCTGAAGTTTTGGTATACCGTGCAACACTACCTCAGACACATATTCCAATCCATTGCTCAGCTTAGCAGAGAATGCACATTTCAGAGCGCCACAGACAGATAGAATAATAACACATGAATGCACATTTCAAATAATAAATACGACATTGAGAAAAAACGGAAATAAAAGACCTAATATCAACTCGCCATCTGCGTGCTTCGCGCAAAGTAGCCTACCGTTTTATTTATTTAGACATTGGTAGAGAAGAAAAGTTTTAGTTGCGTTGACCTATAAAGCGCTATTCCAAAAGCAAAACCAGACATGTTATACATCGTTAGAAAGCTTATAATCTCACCTACTGAATAAATGAACTGTCAATCAAGCCAAATTGGACTAAGAAGAACGACAACACCGAACGCAACAGGTGTGGTATTACGCAGAGCTATTTTTGAAAAAAACCGACATTTCACAAACGGATTATCCAAGACAATATATGGCCACTCATTCGCAAAAGGGACATCTCTACGCGTAAAACCAATGGTAAGATTGTATATTTATTCAATGTGTAGTCCCAGATATTGACTGTAGAATGACGTGGTAATTTTTAAAAAAAAGTTAGTCTCGCTTATTTCGTCATTCAGTTAGCAGCGTTTTCACTGCTGTATTGGCATATTTTAGGGCTAATGTCGGGTTCATCTTGTTGCTACGGAATATTGCATTACATTACAGGCATTTGGCAGACGCTCTTATCCAGAGCGATGTACAACAAAATGTATAACCATAACCAGGAACAAGTGTGTCGAAAACCCTAGAGGGCAGTAGCCTACCGTTCTAAGTGCAGGGAACAACCGCATTGTTCAGCTTAAACCCTGTAGGTTACACCGATTAACACTAACACAGACAAGAACAGCAACAACGCAGTCCAGGCACAAATACAAGCAATAGTTAAGACGAGTTAAGTCACCTACGAAACAACTACATAGTTACAACCCTAAGCTTACAGTCAATTTAGAGATTAAATTGAGAATACGATTTCTCTCAGCATAATGACGGATTTAAAGACTAAACGAACTCACCCGATATTGTCTTCAAACGGACCGTATTATTTATCTAGGCATTGGCAGACTACAGCATGAATTGCGTCTTTTGTTTATATTCAATATTAGTAATTGCAGCGAGAAACTGCAGCTCTAGGTCGTTATGTTATGGTAGCAACGGAACGAAGCGGACTATATATGTATTAGGCTACCGTTATTATTTCATTATACCAGCGTGTTTTCGCGCGTTTGCACACAAACTCAGAACCCATAAATAAAATGGTTTAGCTGTTTCTCAGCATAATGACGGATTTAAAGAGTAAACGAACTCACCTGTTATTGTCTTTAAATGGATCCATGTCAAAGAAAAGTAATGATTCATCCTCTCAAAGCTTTACCGTAGCGTATTATTTATGTAGACATTGGCAGAGTACAGTATAAATTGCGTCTTTTGTGAATATTCAATGTTAGAAATTGCAGCGAGAAACTGCAGCTGTAGACACAAGATAGTCTGTTATGTTATGGTAGCAACGGAACGAAGCGGACTATGTATGTATTACCGTCATTGTTTTATTATACCAGCGTGTTTTCGCGCGTTTGCACAGAAACTCAAAAACTACCAATAAAATGGTTTAGCTTTTTCTCACCATAATGACAGATTTAAAGACTTAACGAACTCACCCGATACTGTCTTCAAATGGATCCATGCCAAAGAAAAGTAATTATTCGTCCTCTCAGAAAGGTTTTACTGAAAAACTTTGGGTAGCCTATCCTAGCATGCACGCTAGGTGGCACTGTCAGACCGTGCTTTCACTGATAAAAACTAGACCTACAGTGTCGGATTACTTGCGTCGCCATGGTTGTCGCTTGCCGTAAAGAAGTTTACTCGATGTCGTAACCGTTTAGATTTGGAGCTCCAGCTTTTTCCGCACCCCACCTAATGAAAAAGGCCAAATGGTGTGCAAACCATACGGCGGACATAGGTGCTCCCAATAGGAAAGTTGTAGAGCACATTCAGATGCATCAGTCGATGAAGTTTTGTGTTGATCTGACTTACGGTGTGGGAGTTATGACCTTTTAAAGTATGATCCTTTGTTATAGCGCCACCATCTGGCCGACATAGGTGATTTTTAGTGCCTGGGTAGTGGGGGGCAACAGGAACGCACCTACCAAATTTGGTTGGTCTACAACTTATGGTTGCTGAGCCTCAGACATTTTAGCGGAGAAAACTGCCACGCCCCAACTAAAAAGTCAAAATGGCGGGCAAACAATATGGCGGACACAGGTGGTCCCAATGGCAAAGGTATAGAGCACGTTCACATGCATATGTTGATGAAGTTTTGTGTTGATCGGACTTATGGTGTGGGAGTTATGGCCTTTTACGCAAAACCCTTTGTTATAGCGCCACCATCTGGCCGACGTACGTGATTTTTAGTGCCTGAGTAGTGGGGGCACATAGAAACTCACCTGCCAAATTTGGTCGCTCCAGGACTTATGGTTGCTGAGCCTCAGACACTTTTACCGGAGAAAAATAATAAGAATAATAATAATAATAATAATAATCCTAACAGATACAATAGGGTTCCACCAGCTTCGCTGCTTGGACCCCTAATAATCCTAACAGATACAATAGGGTTCCACCAGCTTCGCTGCTTGGACCCCTAATAATCCTAACAGATACAATAGGGTTCCACCAGCTTCGCTGCTTGGACCCCTAATTAAAGCCGCAAGCGGCGTTGGAAGGGGTCCAAGCAGTGGCAGCATCGCGCCCCCTATGGAGCGATTTTAAAATGGCTTTGTCCTCATGATCGTATGCCTTCACCCAGCATATCTACTGAATGTCATGATGATCGTATGAAATATTGATGACTTATGGCCAATTTTGAGCTAAGAGACGCTGTCGGATGACTTAGTTACGTCGCCATGGATGTGTCCTGGCCGCTTCCCGTCAAGGCCTTTACTATGTCGTAACGCTTAGATGGCATGTCGTAACACTTGGATGGTCCGGTGTGCATGCACAGCTGCAGTGTTTCTGCGCCGCAACTAAAAAAGGCGTCACAGTAGTATTGTCACGATACCGAAATTTTGACTTTGATACTGATACCAGGTTTAGTATTACGATACTCAATACTGAAATGATACTTGAAACGTAAACGGTGCTAATTCGATACTCGGTACCTAACGATACTGAAATTACCTTAATAGATCAGAAACATAATGTCCACAAGGGTTGACCTCATTTTCTAATTCATGGTTTATTTACAACCTGGTTCATTAACAACCTGTAAGTTCAAGTCTCTTCAACATATTAATATGCATAGGCCTATAGTGTTACACACTGAACAATAGAAAAATATGTTAAATATATTTCAAAAATTAAACAGTTAAACTGTAAACTAAATAATCTTTAAAACAGGTCTTTCACCTTTAAATAGATTTTAAAACAGCATATTTTAATAACAATGAAGCATCTATCTATAATAAAATATTTCCAAATTGGAACACCTATTGCTACTGAAGTGAACTGAGTCAAAGCTTGCGCAGTATCAGGGAAGTGAATGCACAAGCGCAGGTCACCTCACTTGGCAACCTTAGTTGCTACTGCCATCTAGCGAAGATTCTGACAAACTACACTTTTCATCCTCTAAATCATTAATGCGGGAGGCACATTTCCCTGGCTTTTACATTTGACACAGAACTACCGAACATCGGGAAATTCAAATACGAAACCGTTTTTTTTTTTTTTTTTAAGTACCCAGAAAGTGCTGAAGTTTTGGCATACCGTGCAACACTACGTCAGACACATATTCCAATCCATTGCTCAGTTTAGCAGAGAATGCACATTTCAGAGCGACACAGAGACAGATAGAATAATGACACTAAATGCACATTTCAAATAATAAAGACGACATTGAGAAAAAACTAAAAAAAGGACTTAATATCAACTCGCGACCCGCGTGCTGACCGCAGAGCAGCCTACCGGTTTATTTATGTAGACATTGGCAGATCAGAAAATTTTCGGTTAAGCTGACCTATAAAACGCTATTCCAAAAGCCAAATCAGACATGTTATACATCGTTAGAAAGCTTATACTCTCACCTACTGAATAAATGAATTGTCAATCAAGCCAAATTGGACTAAGAAGAACGACAACGCCGTAAGCAACAGGTGTGGTATTACGCACAGATATTTTTGAAAATATCCGACATTTCACAAACGGATTGTCCAAGACAATATATGACCACTCAGTCGCAAAAGGGACATCTCTACGCGTAAAACCAATGGTAAGATTGTATATTTATTCAATGTTTAGTCCCAGATATTGAATGTAGAATGACATGGTATAATTAAAGAAAAATTGTCTCGTGTATGTCGTTATTCAGTGAGCAGCGTCGTCACTGCTGTATTGGCATATTTTAGGGCTAATGTCGGGTTTATCTTGCTGCTGCAGAATATTGCACTACATTACATCACAGGCATTTGGCAGACGCTCTTATCCAGAGCGACTTACAACAAAATGTATAACCATAATCAGGAACAAGTGTGTCGAAAACCCTAGAGGGCAGTAGCCTACAGTTCCAAGTGCAGGGAACAACCGCATAGTCCAACTTGGACCCTGTAGGTTAAACTGATTAACACTAACACAAACAAGTACAGCAACAACGCAGTCTATGCGAAAGTACAACCAACAGTTAAGACGAGTGCATTAACTAAGTCACCTATGAAACAGCTAACTAGTTACAACCCTAACCTTACAGTTAATTTAGAGATTAAATTGAGAATACGATTTCTCTCATCATAATGACGGATTTAAAGAGTAAACGAACTCACCCGTTATTGTCTTCAAATGTATCCATGTCAAAGAAAAGTAATGATTCATCCTCTCAAAGCTATACCGTAGCGTATTATTTATTTTGACACTGGCAGAGTACAGCATAAATTGCGTATTTTGTGAATATTCAATGTTAGAAATTGCAGCGAGAAACTGCAGCTGTAGACACAAGATAGTCTGTTATGTTATGGTAGCAACGGAACGAAGCGGACTATATATGTATTACCGTCATTGTTTTATTATACCATCGTGTTTTCGCGCGTTTGGACAGAAACTCAAAACCTACCAATAAAATGGTTTAGCTTTTTCTCACCATAATGACAGATTTAAAGACTTAACGAACTCACCCGATATTGTCTTCAAATGGACCGTATTATTTATTTAGACACTGGCAGACTACAGCATGAATTGCGTCTTTTGTTTACATTCAATATTAGTAAATGCAGCGAGAAACTGCAGCTGTAGGTCATTATGTTATGGTAGCAACGGAACGAAGCGGACAATATATGTATTAGGCTACCGTCATTGTTTCATTATACCAGCGTGTTTTCGCGAGTTTGCACAGAAACTCAGAACCTATAAATAAAATGGTTTAGCTGTTTCTCAGCATAATGACAGACTCAAAGACTAAACAAACGCACCCGATACTGTCTTCAAATGGATCCATGCCAAATAAAAGTAATTATTCATCCTCTCAGAAAGCTTTTACTGAAAAACTTTTGGTAGCCGATCCTAGCATGCACTCTGGGTGGCGCTGTCAGACCGTCTTTTCACTGATAAAAACTAGACCCTACGGTGTCGGATTGCTTGCGTCGCCATGGTTGTCGCTTGCCGTAAAGAAGTTTACTCGATGTCGTAATCGTTTGGATTTGGAGCTCCAGCTTTTCCGCACCCCACCTAATGAAAAAGTCCAAATGGTGTGCAAACCATATGGCGGACATAGGTGCTCCCAATGTGAAAGTTGTAGAGCACATTCAGATGCATCAGTCGATGAAGTTTTGTGTTGATCTGACTTACGGTGTGGGAGTTATGACCTTTTAAAGTATGATCCTTTGTTATAGCGCCACCATCTGGCCGACATAGGTGTTTTTTAGTGCCTGGCTAGTAGGGTGCCATAGGAACCCACCTACCAAAGTTGGTTGGTCTACAACTTATGGTTGCTGAGCCTCAGACATTTTAGCGGAGAAAACTGCCACGCCCCAACTAAAAAGTCTAAATGGCGGGCAAACAATATGGCGGACACAGGTGGTCCCAATGGCAAAGGTATAGAGCACGTTCACATGCATATGTTGATGAAGTTTTGTGTTGATCGGACTTATGGTGTGGGAGTTATGGCCTTTTACGCAAAACCCGTTGTTATAGCGCCACCATCTGGCCGACGTACGTGATTTTTAGTGCCTGAGTAGTGGGGGCACATAGAAACCCACCTGCCAAATTTGGTTGCTCCAGGACTTATGGTTGCTGAGCCTCAGACACTTTTAGCGGAGAAAAATAATAAGAATAATAATCCTAACAGATACAATAGGGTTCCACCAGCTTCGCTGCTTGGACCCCTAATAATCCTAACAGATACAATAGGGTTCCACCAGCTTCGCTGCTTGGACCCCTAATAATCCTAACAGATACAATAGGGTTCCACCAGCTTCGCTGCTTGGACTCCTAATTAAAGCCGCAAGCGGCGTTGGAAGGGGTCCAAGCAGTGGCAGCATCGCGCCCCCTATGGAGCGATTTTAAAATGGCTTTATCCTCATGATCATATGCCTTCACCCAACATATCTACTGAATATCATGATGATCGTATGATATATTGATGACTTATGGCCAATTTTGAGCTAAGAGACGCTGTCGGATGACTTAGTTACGTCGCCATGGATGTGTCCTGGCCGCTTCCCGTCAAGGCCTTTACTATGTCGTAACACTTAGATGGCATGTCGTAACACTTAGATGGTCCGGCGTGCATGCACAGCTGCAGTGTTTCTGCGCCGCAACTAAAAAAGGCGTCACACTAGTGTTGTCACGATACCGAAATTTTGACTTTGATACTGATACCAGGTTTAGTATTACGATACTCAATACTGAAATGATACTTGAAACTTAAACGGTGCTAATTCGATACTCTGTACCTAACGATACTGAAATTACCTTAATAGATCAGAAACGTAATGTCCACAAGGGTTGACCTCATTTTCTAATTCATGGTTTATTAACAACCTGGTTCATTAACAACCTGTAAGTTGAAGTCTCTTCAACATATTAATATGCATAGGCCTATAGTGTTACAACACTGAACAATAGAAAAATATGTTAAATATATTTCAAAAATTAAACAGTTGTAAAGTAAATAATCTTTAAAACAGGTCTTTCACCTTTAAATAGATTTTAAAACAGCATATTTTAATAACAATACAGCATCTATCTATAATAAAATATTTCCAAATTGGAACACCTATTGCTACTGAAGTGAACTGAGTCAAAGCTTGCGCTGTTTCAGGGAAGTGAATGCACAAGCGCAGGTCACCTCACTTGGCAACCTTAGTTGCTACTGCCATCTAGCGAAGATTCTGAAAAACTACACTTTTCATCCTCTAAATCAGTAATGCGCGAGACACATTTCCCTGGCTTTTACATTTGACGCAGAACTACCGAACGTTGGAAAATTCAAATACAAAACCGTTTTTTTTTTTTTTTTTTTTAAGTACCGAGAAAGTGCTGAGGTTTTGGTATACCGTGCAACACTACGCCAGACACATATTCCAATCCATTGCTCAGTTTAGCAGAGAATGCACATTTCAGAGCGCCTCAGAGACAGATAGAATGATAACACATAAAACACATTTCAAAGAATAAATACGACATTGAGAAAAAACGAAACAAAAAACGAAACAAAAGACGAGTTATCAAGTCGGGACCTACGCGCAGAGCAGCCGACCGTTTTATTTATTTATTGGCAGATGAGAAGCAACAGGAATCACAAACGGATTGTCCAAGACAATATATGACCACTCAGTCGCAAAAGGGACATCTCTACGCGTAAAACCAATGGTAAGATTGTATATTCATTCAATGTTTAGTCCCAGATATTGACTGTAGAATGACATGGTATAATGTAAAAAACAAAATTGTCTCGTTTATTTCGTTATTCAGTGAGCAGCGTTTTCACTGCTGTATTGGCATATTTCAGGGCTAACGCCGGGTTTATCTTGTTGCTACGGAATATTACATTAGCCTACATTACAGGCATTTGGCAGACGCTCTTATCCAGAGCGACGTACAACAAAGTGTATAACCATAACCAGGAATAAGCGTGCCGAAAACCATAGAGAGAAATACCGTTCCAAGTGCAAGGAACAACCGCATAGTTCAACTTGGACCCTGTAGTTTAAACTGATTAACGCTAACACAAACAAGAACAGCAACAACGCAGTCTATGAGAACATTCAAGCAATAGTTAAGACGAGTTAAGACTAAGTCACCTACGGAACAACTACCTAGTGACAACACTAAGCTTACAGTCAATTTAGAAATTAAATTGAGAATACGATTTCTCTCAGCATAATGACGGATTTAAAGACTAAACGAACTCACCCGATATTGTCTTCAAATGGACCGTATTATTTATTTAGACATTGGAAGACTACAGCATAAATTGCGTCTTTTGTTTATATTCAATATTAGTAATTGCAGCGAGAAACTGCAGCTGTAGGTCGTTATGTTATGGTAGCAACGGAACGAAGCGGACTATATATGTATTAGGCTACCGTCATTGTTTCATTATACCAGCGTGTTTTCGCGCGTTTGCACAGAAACTCAGAACATATCAATGAAATGGTTTAGCTATTTCTCAGCATAATGACAGATTTAAAGACTTAACGAACTCACCCGATACTGTCTTCAAATGGATCCATGCCAAAGAAAAGTAATTATTCATCCTCTCTGACAGCTTTTACTAAGAAACTTTGGGTAGCCTATCCTAGCATGCACGCTAGGTGGCAGTGTCAGACCGTCTCCTCACTGCTAAAAACTAGACCTACGGTGTGGGATTACTTGCGTCGCCATGGTTGTCGCTTGCCGTAAAGAAGTTTACTCGATGTCGTAACCGTTTAGATTTGGAGCCACAGCTCTTCCGCACCCCACCTAATAGAAACGGCCAAATGGCGGGCAAACCATATGGCAGACATAGGTGGTCCCAAAAGCAAAGTTGTAGAGCACATTCACATGCATCGGTCGATGAAGTTTTGTGTTGATCAGACTTACGGTGTGGGAGTTATGACCTTTTAAAGTATGACCCTTTGTTATAGCGCCACCATCTGGCCGACATGGGTGATTTTTAGTGCTTGAGTAGTGGGGGGCCATAGGAACCCACCTGCCAAATTTGGTTGCTCTAGGACTTATGGTTGCTGAGCCTCAGACATTTTAGCGGAGAAAGCTGCCACGCCCCAACGATAAACTTAAAATGGCGGGAAAACAATATGGCGGACACAGGTGGTCCCAATGGCAAAAGTATAGAGCACGTTCAGAGGCATGGATCTATAAAGTTTTGTGTTGATCTAACTTATGGTGTGGGAGTTATGGCCTTTTACGCAAAACCCTTTGTTATAGTGCCACCATCTGGCCAACGTACGTGGTTTTTAGTGCCTGAGTAGTGGGGGCCCATAGGAACCCACCTGCCAAATTTGGTTGCTCCAGGACTTATGGTTGCTGAGCCTCAGACACTTTTACCGGAAAAAAATAATAATAAGAATAATAATAATAATAAGAATAATCCTAACAGATACAATAGGGTTCCACCAGCTTCGCTGCTTGGACCCCTAATTAAAGCCGCAAGCGGCGTTGGGAGGGGTCCAAGCATAGGCAGCATCGCGCCCCCTATGGAGCGATTTTAAAATGGCTTTGTCCTCATGATCATATGCCTTCACCCAACATATCTACTGAATGTCATGATGATCGTATGAAATATTGATGACTTATGGCCAATTTTGAGCTAAGAGACGCTGTTGGATGACTTAGTTACGTCGCCATGGATGTGTCCTGGCCGCTTCCCGTCAAGGCCTTTACTATGTCGTAACACTTAGATGGCATGTCATAACACTTAGATGGTCCGGTGTGCATGCACAGCTGCAGTGTTTCTGCGCCGCAACTAAAAAAGGCGTCACACTAGTGCTGTTACGATACCAAAATTTTGACTTTGATACTGATACCAGGTTTAGTATTACGATACTCAATACTGAAATGATACTTGAAACTTAAACGGTGCTAATTCGATACTCGGTACCTAACGATACTGAAATTACCTTAATAGATCAGAAACGTAATGTCCACAAGGGTTGACCTCATTTTCTAATCCATGGTTTATTTACAACCTGGTTCATTAACAACCTGTAAGTTGAAGCCTCTTCAACATATTAATGTGCATAGGCCTATAGTGTTACAACACTGAACAATAGAAAAATATGTTAAATATATTTCAAAAATTAAACAGTTGTAAAGTAAATAATCTTTAAAACAGGTTTTTCACCTTTAAATAGATTTAAAAACAGCATATTTTAATAACAATAAAGCATCTATCTATAATAAAATATTTCCAAATTGGAACACCTATTGCTACTGAAGTGAACTGAGTCAAAGCTTGCGCTGTATCCGGGAAGTGAATGCACAAGCGCAGGTCACCTCACTTGGCAACCTTAGTTGCTACTGCCATCTAGCGAAGATTCTGACAAACTACACTTTTCATCCTCTAAATCCGTAATGCGGGAGACACATTTCCCTGGCTTTTACATTTGACGCAGAACTACCGAACGTCAGAAAATTCAAATACGAAACCGTTTTTTTTATTTTTAAGTACCGAGAAAGTGCTGAAGTTTTGGTAGGCCTATACCGTGCAACACTACGTCAGACACATATTCCAATCCATTGCTCAGTTTAGCAGAGAATGCACATTTCAGAGCACCTCAGAGACAGATAGGATAATAATACATATTTCATATAGCCTAATAAATACGACATTAAAAAAAACGAAATGAAAAATCAACGGGACATTCCTGCTAACATGCGTGCTACGCGAAGTATCACTTATTATTTATGTAGACATTGACAGACTACAGCATTTGCGTCTTTTGTTTATATTCAATAGTAATTGCAGCGAGAAACTGCAGCTGTAGACACAAGAAAGTTTGTTATATTATGGTAACAACGGAATGAGGCGGACTACATATATAGGCTATATTTACCAGTCATTGTTTTATTATACCATCGTGTTTTTCGCGCGTTTGCAGAGAAACTCAATTACTATCAATAAAAATGGTTTAGCTATTTCTCAGCATAGCCTAATGACGGATGGAGATGGGACGAAAATAATTTTCAACCGTACACCACATTTTAGCAACGTTTCCAACACTCTCGTCATCACTGTTCCATGGGTCACAAAAAACTATTACACTAACGCTTACATTGCAGTGTGAAAATCCACATTATATAATACCACTAACCCTATTTAAAGACGCCCAATTTCAAAAAGAACATTATATACGAAAAGAACGTATATAACCGAAATATTTTGAGCAGTAATACTTACATAGCAACATGACATTTTATCTGTGTTTAGCTAGCCTAGTATAGAGACAGAAAATCAATGACAAAGTCCTATCCGCTTCTGTTTTGCGTCAGAAAAACGATTCAGATAGGTCTATCAGCAAGAAATGGCTTAGCTTAAGCCCTGAAGTCCTCAATAATAATAGTAGGCTACTCTACAAGAAATTATGAAAATCGTTGACAAACGTTTAGTTAGTGAATCTTCTTTTATGCTACGCCACAGTGAATCCGCAAGTGAATGCGATAAGGAATATTCCGTTGCGCTGAACTATAAAATGCTATTCGAAATGCAAAACTCATACATGTTATACCATCGTTAGAAAGCTTATACTCTCACCTACTGAATAAATGAACTGTCAATGAAGCCAAATCGTACGAAAAACGGCGACAACGCCGTAAGCAACAGGATACAAACGGATTGTCCAAGACAATATATGACCACTCAGTCGCAAAAGGGACATCTCTACGCGTAAAACCAATGGTAAGATTGTATATTCATTCAATGTTTAGTCCCAGATATTGACTGTAGAATGACATGGTATAATTAAAAAAAAAATTGTCTTGTTTATTTCGTTATTGAGTGAGCAGCGTTTTCACTGCTGTATTGGCATATTTTAGGGCTAATGTCGGGTTTATCTTGTTGCTACGGAATATTGCATTACATTACATTACAGGCATTTGGCAGACGCTCTTATCCAGAGCGACGTACAACAAAGTGTATAACCATAACCAGGAACAAGTGTGTCGAAAACCCTAGAGGGCAGTAGCCTACCGTTCTAAGTGCAGGGAACAACCGCATTGTTCAACTTAAACCCTGTAGGTTACACTGATTAACACTAACACAGACAAGAACAGCAACAACGCAGTCCATGCACAAATACAAGCAATAGTTAAGACGAGTTAAGTCACCTACGAAACAACTACATAGTTACAACCCTAAGCTTACAGTCAACTTAGAGATTAAATTGAGAATACGATTTCTCTCAGCATAATGACGGATTTAAAGACTAAACGAACTCACCCGATATTGTCTTCAAACGGACCGTATTATTTATCTAGACATTGGCAGACTACAGCATAAATTGCGTCTTTTGTTTATATTAAATATTAGTAATTGCAGCGAGAAACTGCAGCTCTAGGTCGTTGTTATGGTAGCAACGGAACTTAGCGGACTATATATGTATTAGGCTACCGTTATTATTTCATTATACCAGCGTGTTTTCGCGCGTTTGCACACAAACGAAGAACCCATAAATAAAATGGTTTAGCTGTTTCTCAGCATAATGACGGATTTAAAGAGTAAACGAACTCACCTGTTATTGTCTTCAAATGGATCCATGTCAAAGAAAAGTAATGATTCATCCTCTCAAAGCTTTACCGTAGCGTATTATTTATGTAGACATTGGCAGAGTACAGTATAAATTGCGTCTTTGGTGAATATTCAATGTTAGAAATTGCAGCGAGAAACTGCAGCTGTAGACACAAGATAGTCTGTTATGTTATGGTAGCAACGGAACTAAGCGGACTATGTATGTATTACCGTCATTGTTTTATTATACCAGCGTGTTTTCGCGCGTTTGGACAGAAACTCAAAACCTACCAATAAAATGGTTTAGCTTTTTCTCACCATAATGACAGATTTAAAGACTTAACGAACTCACCCGATATTGTCTTCAAATGGACCGTATTATTTATTTAGACACTGGCAGACTACAGCATAAATTGCGTCTTTTGTTTACATTCAATATTAGTAAATGCAGCGAGAAACTGCAGCTGTAGGTCATTATGTTATGGTAGCAACGGAACGAAGCGGACAATATATGTATTAGGCTACCGTCATTGTTTCATTAGACCTGCGTGTTTTCGCGAGTTTGCACAGAAACTCAGAACCTATCAATAAAATGGTTTAGCTATTTCTCAGCATAATGACAGACTCAAAGACTAAACGAACTCACCCGATACTGTCTTCAAATGGATCCATGCCAAATAAAAGTAATTATTCATCCTCTCAGAAAGCTTTTACTGAAAAACTTTTGGTAGCCTATCCTAGCATGCACTCTGGGTGGCGCTGTCAGACCGTCTTTTCACTGATAAAAACTAGACCCTACGGTGTCGGATTGCTTGCGTCGCCATGGTTGTCGCTTGCCGTAAAGAAGTTTACTCGATGTCGTAATCGTTTGGATTTGGAGCTCCAGCTTTTCCGCACCCCACCTAATGAAAAAGTCCAAATGGTGTGCAAACCATATGGCGGACATAGGTGCTCCCAATGTGAAAGTTGTAGAGCACATTCAGATGCATCAGTCGATGAAGTTTTGTGTTGATCTGACTTACGGTGTGGGAGTTATGACCTTTTAAAGTATGATCCTTTGTTATAGCGCCACCATCTGGCCGACATAGGTGATTTGTAGTGCCTGAGTAGTTCCTCCAGAATTTTTTTATTTTTTTAAGTGCATTTCCCACAATTCTATGATATTTATACATGAAAATTCGCATTTAGAACATAGTTTTTCGGACTACATTGACCACTTGAATTCACATTTGAAGGAATGTGATTTCTCTCAACTGTCCTGTATCATGCTTGCTAGTTAGCTAGCTAGTTAGCTAACAAGAGTAGCACAAGAAAACAGACAGTAATATGCCCCCCTTTGTACGCTGGTTTTTATTCCAATCACATTTGCAATCTCATAATTTTAACAAGCTGTTTATTTTCTTTAGGTACT
>NC_049204.1:5717992-5874612 GCF_013347855.1 Anguilla anguilla | reverse complement strand
GTGAATCCTAGCCTTCATTTAGCTCCCTTAAGACACTCCTGGAGATCCTACAGTCAGCTAAAGCGCTGGCGCTCGCTATCAGAGGTACACTGTGTAATCTGTAATGGGATCCTGACCGTGCCAGTGCCCACTGCAGTTCGCAAAATGTCACAGAAGCTTTCACGGCAGGAGGCATTCGGATCGTGGCATGCCCACCGCTTCGGTGCCTAGTACCATCTCGGTGAGCTGATTGGCTGCGTGCAGACTGCCAGCATCGGCAGCATTCTTCCTGGGCATTTGGTGGATGGCAGAATTGAAGAATGGGGCCAAGGGGGCTGAACACCAGACACGCAGGCGAGTCTGCGCTCTCCCAGACTGATGAATTTGCAGCAATAGGATGGGACTTGGGCCTTTTGTTTTTGTTGTTGTTGTTGGACATTTCAGTTTGAGAGTCAAGTTAAACGAGAGAATAAAAGTTACTTTTGAAAAAAAATTAAATCCATGAACTACACCCAAGCATTTATGAAAAGGTTAAATCAGTTATTTTCAGGTGTAGTGTAGAGACTTCTTCTCAACCGCGGCACCTCACTGTTTGTTGCTAATTTTGTTCTTTTGAACTGGCTGTACTCTCTCAGCCTGACCACACACACACACACACACACGTGCACACATACACGCACACACACATGCACACACACACATTAAAGATGAGAAGAACTTTTGGGAAAAACTTTGGGAAAACAAAGGAAGAGTTCTGCATCCAAGACTTTTGGATAACATGATAAGCATCCTTGTAAAAATTTTTTTTAAAAACCCAGTAATCCTTACAGTTATGCTTGACTACCTTAAGACCCCCTGCCCCCCCCCTTCCTCCTCCTCCTTGGTCTTTTTAAGGGTGGGGGGTCAAGCATTCCAAGCCAAAATATCCCCCCAGGCAATCTTCTCCGAATTAAAAAACAAATTTGGCCCGGATCCACTCTCCAGGAGTTCTATTTTTCTTGTTACGGGGTTAAGAAAATAACCTCCCGCCTTACCTCAGCTGGGGTTGGTGGTGGGCTCGAGTGGGGGAGGGGGTGGGGTGGGGGGGGGGGTAGGCTAGTGGGTGGGGCTCATTATGGATATCCGGAGCTCTTTCTTACTGTATTGGAGCCAAATGCTGGTATGCGTCCCCTTCTGTTGTTCCTATCTGTTTTGTCCCTGTGGAGAGCATTCTGGCAAACTCCCTCCATTTTGTCCCTGTGGAGAGCACTTCAAAAAGCGTCCCCCCCCCCCCGTGTTCCACTCTCTCTCTCTGGTCCCAGTGCTTGTGCTAACGTGGGCCTACCTGCTGCTTTGTGCTATTATGTGTGCCCTCTGTTCCCCCCTGGGGAGGGAAAAAAAAAAACCCCCTGGGGGTGGAGATGGGGGTAGGGATGGGTGTGAGGATTGGAGAGAGTGGGAGGTGAGTAGGATTTGGGAACTTGGTTGGGAAGTTGGATGCACAAAAAAAAAGTGGTTTATTTATTTGCATTATTTTATTAGACGAACTGACCGTCATTCAAACTGTGATGTCACAGGCGGTAATGGTAGTGAATGGCCCTTTTGTTCATCTATGGTTTTCCTACATGGAACATAATTTAGAAGCTGACTCAGGAAAGTAAGGGAATGGTTCTAGGTGTACAGGTGGGTCCATAATGTAATAAAGCAAGGTCTGTGCCCTGTAGCACTGGCCTGTCATGCCTCTCTCCTGGCCAAATTCTGAAGGTGGAGGTAACACACCCCCCCCCCCCCCCACCCCCCCCATCCCCCAGCCCCCAGCCCACGCTCTCCTTCTGTCAGTGGAAAGTGTGGCCATGCCATGGGCATCTGGGGCCCACAGGACCAGGCCTCAGGTCTGTTGACTTTGGCCCCCCCCCCCCCCGCTGCCGCCCCCCCCCCCCCCTCCCCGTGCTTCTCCCCGCTGGCATGTTCTGGTCTTGCCCAAATCCCAACCATGCTACACAGGCCGGCCGGCTGGCCGGGCTGGCAAGCTCGCACCCTTCGGTGAGTCACCAGGACCACACCGTGGCAGACGGGCGCACGGAACATTCTAGCAAATATTATCGTTATGCCTTTGCCTGCGCCTTCCCTTTCGACCAGGCCCTTTATAAAGAGAGTTCCTGTACGGCTCGGTATTTACTGCTGAGTCTCAGTCTGAGTCTTTGGGGAGTGGGCTGAATTCAGACAGGTAGAACGAATCCAAATGAATGATCTTTACTAATGTTAGCGACTGGTGTGGGAATGTGCACCACAGTAGACTGATAGTGTCTGCGCACCATAAGATCAAAACAGAAAGCCTGACTCTTACTGACTCTTATTGTCATAAGCACATCCTGTCCTACGTCTCTCCCAGTTATATATAAGATGGTGGCGAGGCAATCTTGAAAACAACAACCCAGTACTTTGAGCTCTGCCAAAATGTGTCGCTTTTGCAAATTTTGTGGTTGGTTTGCTTAGAGGGATCTGTTTTAATGAAACTAGAGAGCAACTTTTGAATTTGGTCTTTGAGTCTAATAACAGCTGTGTAATAATCATCATGGGTAATACCTGTCTATCTTTGTAAACAAAGAGACTGTAATGTTAGTGGCTTGCACACGATAAACAGTATTGACAATAATGCGTGTAAGATAACCACCCATTGCGTTTCTAAAAGCATTACATTCTGGTTTGTTATTGTTTTCAAACTAAAGCGATCGGTTATAACAGTTGGTTGCCGGGCAACATCAGAATTCCAAAATGTACGATCGTCTTTAGTCGGATTGCCGCTCTCCGCTGATGGAGAGAAAGAGGTTAAATGTGCGAAGGCTGCTGGACTGATTAAGATGACGTTTTCAGCTCCCTCCCCAGGAGAGCCTGTGGGGGTGGAGGCCAGTGTCCTGCTGGTTTGAGCCAATCTGATGGATCTGCCGGGGATGCAATCTGTTCGCCATCTGCATTCTTCAATCAGTCCGTCCGACACTCAAACAAACACCTGTCAAGGGGCGAACGTACGATTTCTTGATGGATTTTGGAAATTGGCAACCTTCAGTGTCTTCGTGCAAAATGAAGCCTGTGTTTAATACTCCAACCAGCTGTTAATGCCTAATATGGCTCGCTTCAGGGAGGCAGAGAGAGCTCGAAACTTCCCCTTTAACAAGTGAGACAGAAGACTGTTATAGAGTGTGTACCCCTGGTCCTGGAGAGTTGCGGAGCCTGCTTGTTTTCATCGCTACTCACCACCTAATTGATCAATGAACTCATATTAACTGGTTTCTTGGATTAGAATTGAATACTGATCATAAGGTTTTTTTTTTTTTTTTTAGAAAAAACACAGCTGAATCTCCTGCAACAGGAGTGTAGACCCCTGCTGTAGAGCAGTAAGAATTCTTCTCCAGACTGTCTCGGGAGAGTGTTCATGTTATGTGCTGCTTTACTAGGGTAATGAATGGGTAGTCAACAGAGCAACAGTCAGTATTTCATGTGTTCCAGGACAAAAGCGTGACTCCCTCCCTCCCTCTCTCCCTCCCTCTCTCCCTCTCCCTCCCTCACTCCCTCTCCCTCTCTCTCTCTCCCCCTCCCTCTCCCTCCCTCTCTCTCTCTCTCCCTTGTTCCCTCCCTCCCTCTCTCTCTCCCTCCCTCTCTCTCTCTCTCCCTCCCTCCCTCCCTCCCTCTCTCCCTCTCTCCATCTCTCTCTCCCTCTCTCTCCCTCTCTCCCTCCCTCCCTCCCTCCCTCTCCCTGTCTCTCTTGCTCTCTCCCTCTCCCTCCCAGTCTCCCTCGCTCCCCCTGTCTCTTGCTCTCTCTCTCCCTCCCTCTCTCTCTCTCCCTCGCTCCCTCCCTCCCTCCCTCTCTCTCCCTCTCTCCCTCGCTCCCCTGTCTCTCTGGTGCCGCTGAGCCGCTCGGGTCTGCAGAATAATGGGGCCCATTCTGGCCGGACTCCAGCTTTTCACATCTGGCCGGCTGCTGTTGCTCACTTCCCAGAATCCCCTCTGTTCTTTGTCCTCCATCTCGGAGATGTGAGGACGGAATCTTCCAGGCGGGGGCCTGGATCCGACAGAGGCGTCACGGATCGATGAGGCCACTCAGGGCCTTGCTGCTGACAGAGATGTGGGCTACAGGTAGGGAGCATTTGGGGTAGGGTGTCAGCCATTGTCTCTTTAGCATGTTTTTACACGCTTTAGTTACAGTGCTTTGTCTTTGCACAGGGATTTAACTCCCCCCCTATGATCTCCAAAGTTGTATACTCATGGGCCTATCCCCTCTGGAAGCAAAAAAAAAAAAAAAAAGATGTATGGCCTGGATTCAATCAACATTAGGTGTTAAAAAAAAAAAAAAAAAAAAAAAAAACCAAAATAAATTCCAAGTTTTAGTGGAGAAAAAGCTAACACTTGTATTTTATTCTGAGCCTGCATGGGTGTGTATGAGTGTTCGTTTGCTCATGTAGGTTTTCACATGTTTCTGGGATGTATGTGTTTGTGTTTGTGTGAGATTGTGTGTGTGTGTGTTCATGTGTGTGTGATTATGTGTGAGATTGGTTGCCTGTTTGTGCGTTTGTGTGTGTGTGTGTGTGAGAGAGAGAGAGAGAGAAAGAGTATGTGTGTGGGGTGTGTGTATGCACTTGTGTGTATGTATACTTATATGTGTGTTTCCAAACGAGCACAATGTGTGTGTGTGTGGCTGTGTGTGTTGGACAGGGTGTAGGGGGGCGTGTGTGTGTGTGTGGGTTAGGGGGTCGTGAGGAAACAGTTAATGGGCCTCTGACATAATGAAGAGATAATGCAGACAATAAACCAAGCACAGGAGGTTTGTGTGAATTATTCAAAAATGGAGGGTGGGGGGAGGGGGGTAGGAATATAAAAAAAAAAAAGATGGACACTGGGAGCTGACAATTAGGGGCACTTAATCAGTAAGTGTTTAACCAAGCGCATCCCCACCCCCCACCCTCCACCCCCCAGTTTGCCAGGGCCAGCTCTGCACTGTGCTTGAACCTGCAACAAATGCCACAGCCCCAGATAATTATAAACCCGCAACCCCCCCCCCCCCCCCCCAGACCCAAGCAGGAGGGGGGGATGGAGGGTTGGAACCAGTCCTGAACTCCCAACCCTCTTCACACATGGAGCGTCTGTTGTGGACTCTGGGAGGTGCGAGATGGGTCACAACCGACAGCGGGGGAGAGGGGGATGGGGGACGAGAGGAGAGAAAGAGAGGGGGGTGGGGAGAGGGAGGGGGGTAGGGGGATATAGGAGGAGGAGGGCTGTGTAGGATAGGGGGATGGGCAGAGGGAAAGGAAAGGAGAAGAGATGGAACGGGGGAGAAGGGGATGAGGGGAGATATTTGAACATGTGAGGAGTCACTGTGCAGCGACAACACTGTCCAAGGCATTGGCTAGTATCCAATCAGAGAGCAGGACATAGCACAGCGCAGAGAGAACAGCCCAATCAGTGGAAGCTAACCATTTAATGGCAGTTGGTGTTATTCTTTGTGTTGAACAGGTGCCTTTTTGTTTAAGTTTCGCAGTATTTTTGGAATCTCTCAATATGATCTGAGATTTAATGAGCTTGTGTGGCCTGAGGTTCTGAGTTTTCTGGGCTATTTTTTTAGTTTTTGTAAAATCACTTTAAATCTGTAGCCAAAGGCATGTGAACCAGTAGGTTGTTGGCCAAACCCAACAGTTTAATACGAAACCAAACCCAAACAGTCACAAGCGGTCAAGAAACAGGGTTTTTTTTAAAACATGTTCTTTTGATGTATTTTCATCTGAAGTAAAAAAAAAAATTAAAAAAAACCTGCTCATAAAAAATAATTCCTCTGCAGGAAATGGGGGTCTAGGAAATGTCCACATGAATATGATCATGAATCACACATTACAACTGAAAAAAAAAAAAATCAAACTTATCCGACCTCTAAGTATGTTTCCCATAAACATGTAACAGCAGGACTTGTGTATATATGGATCACTGAGCACCACAAACAAATTGACTGAGCTTATTATGTGACAACGTCCCGCATTCTATTTCTGAAAATATGTCCACGGGCTTGCAGAAACCTCACAGCCACAGATGCACTTGTTCTTCGGGGCAGCTGGAAATGGAAATACACAGAATATTTCATTCATTCAGTTCATATAGATCATGTCCATTTCATTTCCCGGGCAATTCCGATTATATCCATGTCAGATTGTTAAATTACTTCCCACTGCAGTCTTTCATGAACTGTGTGTGTGTTTGTGCGTGTGTGCGTGTGCGTGTGTGTGTGTGTGTGGGTGTGTCACAACACACCTTCTGCATTCTGTAAACATATAACACATAATAAAATTTGTTGTGAAAACTCAGGTGCGCACATTTTTATCATTGCCAAATATTAATATGAATTATTTTTAAACATATATATTTTTTAAATATTATATTTAATATCAGTAGCAAAGGAATAAAGAACCCTTAAGCTGATCATACAAAATACAGAAATACCAGATGTTCAACCTTGGATATCATGCCTCTCAATCTTAATCACAAGAACCCTTTTGGGCATAATAGTCAGCCTGTTGTTACAAACAGAGGATTTTACAATGGTAAATGGTAAATGGACTGCATTTATATAGCGCTTTTATCCAAAGCGCTTTACAATTGATGCCACTCATTCACCCATTCACACACACTCACTCACCAACGGTGAAAGGCTGCCATGCAAGGTATCAATCAGTTTGTTGGGATTAGGGGTTAGGTGTCTTGCTCAGGGACACTTCGACACACCCAGAGCGGGGGATCGAACTGGCAACCCTCCGACTGCCAGACAACCACTCTTACCTCCTGAGCTATGTCGCCCCAATGCAAATTGAAACGGGCAATACACATTTTAATAAACAGCATCAGTTTGACTAAAGAACACACACAAAAAAGTCACACAAAGAAAATCACATCGTTAACTAAGATTTAGGTGCCGTTCAAAACTGTGCACGGACATCTACACAGAAACGTACACACAGGAGCCGGCCTAGGAAACGGACGATAGCCGACGCGTTTCATTTTTTTTTCCGGGACGACATCTGCTTGCCGTGCGGCCTTATCTGCGAACGCGCGGCATGTTTCAAATCATCCGTCAGACGACGACGAAGCCGAGAGCGGAGGGAGCCACAGGTGAACCCTGTCCTGCGGTCGCATGAGCATATTTCTGGCTCGCTCTAATCACAGAGACGTGGATGAAATTCGGATGGAACCATTTTTTTTTTCCTTCTTCTTCTTCTTCTTCTTCTTCATTTTTCCACAGCTGTTCCATGCGCGGGCAAAGAAAATGCCATTTCCAGACCAAGGAAAAAATCATTTTCAGAAAAAATAAGCATCGCTTGTTACAGTAGATGTCAGGAAAAAAGGTACTCTAGGAGATCCAAGCGAATGTTTAATGAAATATGTTGCTTACCAAAATGTATAGTCAGAGGAAAGTTATTATTTTGTTCTGGATATTTGTAAAAAAAATAGGTTTTTCTTCTAAAGGTCATACATCTGTGGGAGTTTTACTGGTATCTAAGGTTTCAGGTGTTTCAAATATGTATTTGACCCAGGTTTCCATAATTCTCAGTACCGTGAGGTAGCCGCAGTACTTTTATAATATAACACGTGTCACATTTTCCTACCGACTGCTTTTATTACGTATCCAAAAACCTGGAGAAAAATGTGCTTCGGCTTTGCGAGCCGCATGGAAAACAACATAATCCCCTCTCGGTTTGAAAAGGAGTGCAGGGCCCTTTGGTTGTTTTCACACTGCTTAAATGTGCATATCCAAACATGCATGTGTGTGCTCAGAGGTTTTGATGTGAAAAATACGATTTTAGGGGAATCAAACTCTGTCCCATTCGAACATAGCCTGCATGTGACTTCATCGGGGGGGGACGAGGGGGGACGATGGGGGGGGGGGTGGTGGGGGGGCAAGGGGAGGGAGGGGTCTCTCAGGTATGCCCTGTTTGTCATTGCGATATATTTATTGAGGAAGGGGGTACCGGAGTAATGAGGTGTTGATTTTATTTATCTGTGGAACCCTGGTGTTTTAACCAATGAGATTAAACCTTGAAGATGCATCGCCCTTCCAGTGCCTGACGTCATACGGGCAGTAGCAGATGAATTCTCCCTGACTTCAGCCGCCCCCCCCCAGCTGCTCCCCCGACCTCAAATTCAGAGCGGAGGGAGACGCTATTCCTGAGCTTAATTAGAAAAGTAGGGGGGACATCCCAGTCAGGGAAATGAGAAAGTCCGCGTAGAGCAACCAAAAGCTTCAGGCCCTCAGAAGCTCCCCAGAATCCCCGGGGACCGTCTGAGCCAATCAAAACCTCTTTCTCTTCATATCTGATCCCGATGAAACAATTTGCCACGTTCAGTTCTTTTGATTTCGATTTAATCGATAGCAGATAATCCGCAACCCCCTGCCCAGTCTTTGTCAACCGGGATAGAACTCGGGGTTATGCACTGAGCTGACATTAAATCACTTCTTGGCTCGGCTAGTGGGAATATTGAGAGGCGGGGTTAATGGGTTATGAAGTAAGGACTTGGCATTGGCGTTAAAGCTGTATGGAGTTTCTGTTTTAGCCTGTGTGCGTGTACGTGTGCGTGTGTGTGTCTTCGCCGCTTATTTTTGTGACGGCTCAACACGCATGCAGGCCGCTCTTCACAAACCTTCATCTCCGTAATCGCGTCTGTGCGCTTTAGCCCCTGTGCACCGACCTTCATCTGTGTGTGTGTGCTTGTGTATACAGCTGTGTTTTCCCTATCCTGTGAGTGTGTGTGTGTCCGTCTGCATCCCTGTGTGTGTGTGTATGAACACTAGGAAAATGGGGTGAGTGGAGGGGGGGGGGTGGGTGCCTTTTTTAAGAAACAGAACAAGATGTGTGCGCGTGATACCGAATTCAGAAATCCTGCGCAATTATCCTTTCTCTCTGTCCCTCTTTGTTTTCTTTGAAACTTGTCTTCTGAGGTAATCGCTGCCAGATGTCGAATATTAGATGTAATCACTTCCATCGCCCCGCATTCCCGCTTCTCTCGAAGGGGGGCGGGGGGGGGGCGGCCCCTTTTTTTACCGATGAAGCAGCGCCGCGCGATTTCGAGCCTCTCCCGACCTCGTCGGGTTTTCGACGCACCGTCAGTCCGGCCCGGCCCGGCTCGGGAGCGAGTCTTGCGGGGAAAATAATCGCATTTTCGGGAGCCTCGAAGAGAGGGAGAGAGGGGGGCCACGCAAAACCAAGGACGGGCCGACCGACTTCATTTTTTTTTTTTTTTTTTCAACGCAGACGTTCGAAAATCCGAAGGAATCAGCAAAATGGAACTGAGCTGCAGAGAAAATTGTAACGGGCTCAATCGTATATTACGAAGGAATTTAAATCCGGGATAGATTGAGTTCCTTATCCCCTTGAGTCCCGATACTCTCTCGTCGAAAGGGCTGACTCACGTCGAAACGTTGACGTCATTTAGCGTGGCACGGCTGCGAGGGGCTATTACCAAATTTCGAACTACGAAATTAACGTATAACCCCGAAGACACACCTTCGCGTTTCCCGCCCTCTTGCAGTGACATGCCAAACTCACAGGCTATAATGAAACTAGCCAACGAAATACTGCAACCATGCAACTGCTATGACTTCTCAATATAATAAAAACCCTGATCTTGGTTTTTTTTTTAAAAGAGGTTACATTGTTAATGCTGTGATGTAAGGACGCTGTGTTTATTCCTCTCTACAGGCATTGTTCACTCTCTCACAATAAGACATACGTTTATTGCACAAGAGACCACGATGGTCCAGCTGACTCACAGGAACATTATCACCGCAACAGGCACCGTCTCTCTCTCCCTCCGTTTTTAAATCGTTTTACTATCCACAATCCCCGACGTTATTAACAGAAAGCGAATCGCCGAACGCAGAGCGGAGGTGTAAGAAACCGGCCCGGGGGGGGGAGATTGGCCTTCGGTACGGGCGCACAGGTGCTTAAATTAGGACCCGGTGCGGGCTGTCTGGTAAAAAAGAAAAAAGAAAAAAAAATGAATACACAGGCAGCTCTGCGGGAGCCGTATGGGACAATGAGGAGGGGATTTGTGTTCGAAAGGCGCGTAGCTGAGAGCTAAGGAAACCTCCGTGTCATGACTCTGGAGAAGAAGGATTTGTAGAGATTACCCAGGAGAGGTGGAAGAAGGGGGGGGGGTGGGGGGGGGGGGGGGGCAGAGGGGGGGAGAGAGAAGGAGGGAAGGGAGGGATGGATGGATGGAACAAGGGAATGAAAGATGCCTGTCTAACCTCTCCCCACCCCCCCACCCCCCACGCCCCGCCCGAACGTTCCTCTGGTAGACTGGAGACAGGACAGACTGTGCTGGCTGACCTCTGTTTCACCCCTTTCCTCGGCCCTGTCCAAAAACCCGCGGTGAGTTACAGCCCTGCGTGTGGCTCCCGGCACACGGGAGGCTCCCCTCGGTGTCCCCCCCCCCCCCGAAACTGGCGCTGCGCGGGGCGCGGGGCTCGGGGGGGGGGGGTCCTAACGGTCGCCCCCCGTAAAAGGTCACGGGGACCCCCTAGACATTCTCCGCCGCGCACGCTCGAACATCGCCGCCGCCGCCGTCTTCACCGAGAAAAAAAGACTTGGGAAACGGCTAAAAAAACGGCCGGGGCGAGAAACGACGAAAAAAAAAGGAAAGAAAAAAAACACCCCCATTTCGAGCCGTCGGGGGGAGACCCGTTCCCTTAGGCGGGATTTGTGGGAAGGACGCCCTCGACGTTCGTCTTGCGCGAGGCACGTGGACTTCCTGGCGTTCTCACGGCCTCCGTTGCACTGAGGAAGACCAATGGCGGGGGCCATTTTGTTTTCGGGGAGGTTCTGATTTAATGGTCGGGGGCCCCCTGAGCGCTTCTTCACTCAGACAGGGGGCAGGAAGGGGAGATCAGCACCTGCTCACTGACAAACAGAGAAAGACACAAAATGGCCGACTCGCTCACACCATTACGCTGTCGTAGTTCAGGAGATTTTGAACGTTTTGGTCTTGAACTTTTTCCTGGGCATTTTTACTGATGCGCTTCCCAGTGAACTTGCTTTACGGTGGAAAAAGTTGGTGAAAAGTTAGTGACAAGCGTTCAGGGGGAATTAATTAACAGTAAACAGTAGAACAGAAGAGATGCGTTGCGCTTCCTGAAAGGTCGAAGGCTACCTGAGTCACAGACAGGCCAGTAGGGGGCAGTGGAGACCTCGTTTTTTTTTATTTTTTAAAGTTTATTTAAAAAAACCTCTTTTTTTTGTAAAGAGTGTGCAGGTCAGGACTCTCCTCCCTCGGTCACCACTCTTTTATTCACGCCGCTGATTTATGAGCTGGAAAGAAAAATGGCCGCCCCCCCCTTTGATAAATGCACAACACCACCGTCTTCATCTTGACAGTGACCTTAAGCTCCAGGGGGACGGCAGAGCGCGAGCACGTACGTGTCATGCGATATTCACAGCACATTAGACCCTGGGAATATTTTAACGACGCTCTCTCAATGAGGGTAAATTAAATGAATGAGTTTCTTATTGAATCAGGCATCGCGTGCCACCACTGAAATTCCACGACAAGCTTAGTATCGTACTTTTATAATGATGCATTTTTTGGTGAAACTAAAAACAAAAAGTTTGCGTGTTACTTTTAACGGTCGCAGCGGAGAGGACAGTAGACGTTGGCTTCATCGAGCTGTTCAAACGCTTCGTCTGACGTCCCGCATATTTCACACGTTCATAACTTCACGCGCACGAGCTGAAACTTTTTTTTTTTCATTCTCTCAAAGCAAGAAGGCACGGCCTCCAATATAATGACTGTCACCAGAACGTATTCATCGCTGGGAACCTTGCCCCGAGCCACAGATTTATGGTTCTGAAATGACCCATCAATAACCAGGAAGACAAGAGAGCTGTCCGTGGAGGAAGAGACCCTCTCTGTCTGAGCACTTTGTTCTCGGGTGTCCAGTGCCCTCCCCTCCCCCCCCCCCCCCCCCCCGCACCCCACCCTTACCCCTCTACCCCTCTTCCAAATCAGCCCTTCCTTCTCTCCCCCAAATGAAATTCTTTGGAAAGTCATTTTATATCACCCTTTGAACGTGCATTGAACTGTGAAACCACCCCATTGGAAACAAAATAAAAGGGTGGGTGGGTGGTTGGGAAGGGGGGGGGGGGTATGGGGGGGTGGGGGGTATGTGGGGGGGGGGGGAATTATAATTCTTCACAGGCCTTCCGTATTAACCCAAACACCAGAGCTGTCAGCGGCTCGGAGGAGAAGGTGCGAGGGGCAAACATTCAGTGTTAATTGGCACTTTGTAAGCCTAGGGCCTTCCCTTTGTGAGGCCGGGCGAGGAGGGGAGGGAGGGAGGGAGAGGGAGAGAAAGGGGGGGAGAAAGAGAGAGAGAGACAGAGAGAGGGAGGGAAAGAGAGGGAGAGAGGGAGGAGAAGGGGTGAGAGCAATGGAGAATGAGAGAAAGAGAGAGGGAGGGAGAAAGGGGGTAAAGGGGAGAGAGATTGAGAGAGCGAGAGAGACAGAGAGAGAGAGGGAGGGAGAGAGAGAGGGAGAGAAATAGAGAGAGGAGCAGGGGGAAAGGGGGTGAAGGGGAGAGAGAGAGAGAGAGGGAGGGAGAGAGAGAGGGAGAGAAATAGAGAGAGGAGCAGGGGGAAAGGGGGTGAAGGGGAGAGAGATAGAGAGAGGGAGGGAGAGAAAGAGGGAGAGAAATAGAGAGAGGGAGGGAGAAAGGGGGTAAAGGAGAGAGAGATTGAGAGAGCGAGAGAGAGAGAGAGAGAGAGGGAGAGAAATAGAGAGAGGAGCAGGGGCAAAGGGGGTGAAGGGGAGAGAGATAGAGAGAGGGGGAGAGAGAGAAAGGGAGATCTGGTAAAACAAGGGAGAAGTGAGAGACAGAAAGGGGCTGAGGGAGAGAGAAAGAACAAGGGAGGAAGGATGAAAAAAAAAGAAGAAGAGGAAAAAAACCCGTCCGCTCTTGTTCTTGTGAGTTTGCGGGCCTCGTCGAGAGTATTTCACGGTTCAGTTCTCATTCCACAGTAATTGGGCTTTCCCCTCCATGTAAAAAAAAGGGGGAGCAGGAGAAACAGAATTCACTTCCCGCAGCACACAGCCAGACAGCATGACTAAGCTCCCTCCCTCCGCCTCCCCTAAAGATTTATGTGTTTGAAAACCTGCGGGTTTGATCAGCAAAGCCGGCTGGCTGAACCCTGCAGGCGTGCGTTTCCAAAATGGCCGACCAGACACCAGGCACTGCCTAAAGCCGCCTTTCCACCGCATGGTACCGGCTCGACTCGGCTCGACTCTATTCGACTTTTTTTTGGTTTTCCATCCGGCAAAAAAAGTTGTGGATAGTACCTGGTACTTTTTTTTGGTATCACCTCCGCCGAGGTTCCAAGCGAGCTGAGGCGATACCAAAAGGTGACGTGAAAATGCTGCAGACCACTGGTTGGTCAGAGCAACGCGTTTCATGCGGCGTCGCTAATGACGACCAGCTACAATGACGGGGGTGCTATCGGCAGTGGAAAAACGAAGTAGCCTACCTGGTACCAAACGGGAGTAGAGTCGAGTGGAGTGGAGTTGAGCCGGTACCATGCGGTGGAAAAGCGGCCTAAGACACTTCGGGGAGGCCTAAACGCTGTCACACAAAAGCTTTCAGATGCGTGGGTCCCTGTTCATGTATCACTTGCGGAAATTTATAACGGAGACAGGGAAAAAATGAAAGCGATTTTACTTTTTTTTTTTTTAAATCAACGGCGTGGTAAGATTCTTGCATGGTGCGTGAGAGGTATCATTGTTAAAGCAATATAAAATTTCCTCAGCAATTCAATCCCCCCCCCCCCCCCCCATGTAGGGGACATGAGTCTGTGGTTTTTATCTCAAGAACCATATGTACTACTATGCTGAAACTTACACTACAAGGGGCACTCTAAAAATAAAAATATATATATTTTCACTGCAACATGTTTTTGCCATGACAGACACATGTATTATGAGATATGTGTACTAGGCAAAATAATTAAAGCACTTTAACCCTTTTTCCTGCCAGGTCTCAGGAAGATTAAGGTGCTTTACATAAAATATTTCAATATTTTGTACATAAGAAAATGGAATTGAGTTCTTCCACACAACATAGCACAGCACAGAAGCATTAACAATAACCCACAATCCGATTTTTATTTATTGTTTTCAAAACATTAATATTTGTGCTGAAGCACTGTTTTTCCCATATGAAACTAAATTCTTGTGCTAAAGTCTAATCCCTCTGATTGAAAGATTAACATCAGAATGCACTTCAAACGTATGATACCATGAGCATGGGAAACCTGAATAAGCAACAGTTAAATAATCAAATAAAATACACATTATATCCACTAGTTTACAAATCTTACATATTTCCAGATACACTGCCATAAGACTCACTTCCCTTGGCAGGAACTGACGTGGAAAAAGTACAGTTACTCCCTCAAAAGTGAACTTACACCTCTCTCCCCTTGCTGAAATTTATAACGGTGACAGGGACAAATGAAAGCGATTTTACTTTTTTTTTTTTAAATCAACGGTGTGGTAAGATTCTTGCATGGTGCGTGAGAGGTATCATTGTTAAAGCAATTCAAATATCCTCAGCAATTCAATCTCCACCCCCCCCACCCCCCCACCCCCCCACGTAGGGGACATGAGTCTGTGGTTTTTATCTCAAGAACCATATGTACTACTATGCTGAAACTTACACTACAAGGGGCACTCTAAAAATAAAAATATATATATTTTCACTGCAACGTGTTTTTGCCATGACAGACACATGTACTATGAGACGTGTGTACTAGGGCAAAATAATTAAAGCACTTTAACCCTTTTCCTGCCAGGCCTCAGGAAGATTAAGGTGCTTTACATAAAATATTTCAATAATTTGGACATAAGAAAATGGAATTGAGTTCTTCCACACAACATAGTACAACACAGAAGCATTAACAATAACCCACAATCCAATTTTTATTTATTGTTTTCAAAACATTAATATTTGTGCTGAAGCACTGTTTTTCCCATATGAAACTAGGCTCTTGTGCTAAAGTCTAATCCCTCTGATTGAAAGATTAACATCAGAATGCACTTCAAACATATGATACCATGAGCATGGGAAACCTGAATAAGCAACAGTTAAAAAATCAAATAAAATATACATTATATCCACTAGTTTACAAATCTTACATATTTCCAGATACACTGCCATAAGACTCACTTCCCTTGGCAGGATCTGATGTGGAAAAAGTACAGTTACTCCCTCAAAAGTGAACTTACACCTCTCTCCCCTTACGGAAATTTATAACAGTGAAAGGGACAAATGAAAGCGATTTTACTTTTTTTTAAAAAATCAACGGTGTGGTAAGATTCTTGCATGGTGCGTGAGAGGTATCATTGTTAAAGCAATTCAAATATCCTCAGCAATTCAATCACCCCCCCCCCCCCCCACCTCCCCATTTTCTTAGCCATCACATTCAGCATCTCCCGGTAGATTTTTCCCCAAACCTTTCATGTGTGTTTTTAATCAACCCAGAGATTTTCTGGCTCCATCTAAAAACTTGGATTCTAATCAGAGCTTATGAAAAGGAAGGGTAGAGTGGATAGCATTGGTGAAAGTGAGAGAGAGAGCATGACAGACAGTGAGAGAGAGAGAGAGAGAGAGAGTGAGAAAAACAAAGTGAGAGAAAAAGACATTCTTGCATACACAAGCCCCTAAAAACACAGACCTTGTAGAGCTTGGAGTGCTCTCCTTGGACTTTGTCCATCTGTTTGTGTGTGCATGTGCATTTGTGTGCGTGTGTGTGCATGCGTGTGTGTCTGTGTGTTTGCACGTGTGCGTGTGTGTGTGCACGTGTGCATGCACGTGTGCGTGTGTGTGTGTGTGCACGTGTGCATGTGCGTGTATGTGTGTGTGCATGTGTGTATGTGTGTGTGCACGATGTTATATTAATTAGACTGAGGCGTGTAAAGGGATGGAGCCCTGCCTTTGAGGGGGTGAGGGGCGTTTCGGGGGGGGGGGGGGGGGGGGGGGGGGGTTTGGGGGGTGGCAGGGGGGGGATCCTGCTTCACAGAACCTCCGGCCTCTCTCTCCCAGGCAATGATGTAAACAATAATAGTGCCAGGAAAGAAAGGACACAGGTGTCGACCATTGTGATGGGGTGAATGAGGGCCAAGGCAAGGGGGGTCAGAGGGCAGCCTGGGGGGGGGTGTGGGGGGGGGGAGGAGGGGGTGCCCGCATGTCCGGCTGAATGACTCACCTCTTAAATGGTCTCTCTCACTGTCTCTTTTTCGCTCTCTCTATCGCTCCCTCCCTCATCCCCCCCCCCCCTCTCTCTCTCTCTCTCATCCTCCTCTCTCTCTCTCTCTCTCTCTCCCTCATCCCTCTCTCCCTCTCTCCCTCTCTCTCTCGCACCATCTCTTTTCTGTTCCCCTCTTATGTGCGACACATTGCAAGAAGCGTTTTTTTTTTTTGCGGTCGTCATTATCGATTCCTGCTCTCGTTGCTTTTCGGGCCCTTGTAACGCTGTACGGTTTCAAATGTTTCTTTTCCTGCGGTTCGAGCGTGTCGTTTGAATAACCCCCCTGAGGTTTTAAAAAACCCAACATCAACTGAACCTTATCCACTGATCCAGAGCTCCATAACAGCCTAATGGCCCAGTACAGACAGCCAGTATGGGCCTCACGGTGTATTTTTAGTGTATTTCAATATCCCAGCGCGTCTCGTTGTAAGAGACGGAATCTTCTGAACTAACGACAGTTTCAATTGCAGCCTTGGCAAGGTTCTTGTTCTCGTTCTCCATGGCAGCCGATGCGCTCGGCCCGCTGGTTCGCGTATGACGCGTATACGTATAACTGCGGCTCGCCATTGGCCCTCTGAGGCCTTCTCGAGCTCCGCGTCAGACAGCGCGGTTTTTATGTCTACTGCCGTCCAGGGTTTCTCAGCATCGCAGAGCGAGCGCTCGGCGCGGCGAGGCCATCGTCTCAGAGCGCTTCCTGGAGCCCGGGCTTCCTGACCTCAGCGCGTCTCGATGTGCCCGCGAGCGTCCCGAAGGTGTTACTCAGCGCGCCTAAATGCGTTTTGGGGAGGCTTAGCGCGCCTCCGTTGCTCTCAGGACTTCATAATGCAAGGGGGCCGCCCGACCCTGTTCCTGGAGAGATACATATACCGTCCCGTCGATTTACATTTAAGCCCTAATCTGGCGCGCTCTGATCGTATTAATTTGCTCAATGAGATCTCTAGGCGTTGAAATGGGGAGCGCTTCGCCCGGGCCGGGGTGAAAACCTACGGGACGGCAGATCTCCAGGAACGGGGGTTGGGCGGTCCCGTCTTAGAGTGTCAGCTCAGTTTGTCCCAGCGTACCTCAGCGTGTCACACTGCTACTCCGGTTCAGCCCAGGTTTCGCCTTCGATGCGCATCACAGTGTCTCAGCGTTTTTCCTCATTTTTTTTTTAGCCTGTGCCAGGACCAGTCCTGTCCTCACATTTCCATTTGTGTCTGAGCCCCGGACGTGGGTCAAATACACATTTGTTTTGGATTCAAATACTTTCCTATGCTTTACTGATCTTGCCTGGTGTACTGGAACCGACGAAATGCTCTCAACAAGTGCAAACCCCCGCCTTCTGGCCATATTGGCAGGCTCAATTACGCCAGGCAAGATCAACAGAGCACAGAAAAGCATTTGAATCCAAAACAAATAGGTATTTGACCCGGGCCCGGTCTGAGCGCGTCAATCTCTCGGGCCTCAGTGCACCTCAGTACGTGGGGACGTCTCTGTGTGGCTTCTCGTGCCTCAGCCTCATGTCTCTGTGACGTTGGTGTGCTCTTAATATTGAGTATCCGGCCGTGTGTAAGCCACTTACCCAAAGGCTTTTTGACTTTTCTAAGCGAGAGCGCCTTCATTTTTTGCTGAAGCCGATCCTGAGACCCCCATCAAACAGGAAGCGATTTCTGCTAATATCTTTAAAAGAAGACTGGAGACACGGTTCCTCGCTCCCCGATGGCCCACAGTGACTGTTTTCATCCACCGGGTCGGACGGCCGTTAAATGAACGTTTTCATTACCGTCGCTGCTGTTTCTTTTTTTTTTTTGCTGTCATGTCATTCCTCATTTGCTCTGTGGTTTTAATCTTCCATTTTTGTTTCAAACGTACGCTGTGTTGAGACTTAACTGCGAATTGTGCGCTAAAATAAATGATGGCTGTGACTTGACTCAACTGTGTTTGGCTGCTGTGTGCAAATACGTCTGTCTTTAATGGAGCCTCTCTATACTGCTGTATCTCTATGCTGCTGTCTCTCTGTGCTGCTGTCTCTCTGGGCTACTGTCTATCTGTGCTGCTGTCTCTCAGTGCTGCTGTCTCTCTGAGCTCCTGTCTCTCTGTGTTGCTGTCTCTCTGTGTTGCTGTCTCTCTGTGCTGCTGTCTCTCTGTGTTGCTGTCTTTCTGTGCTGCTGTCTCTTTATGCTGCTGTCTCTCTGTGCTGCTGTATCTCTATACTGCTGTCTCTCTGCGTTGCTGTCTCTCTGGGCTACTGTCTTTCTGTGCAGCTGTCTCTTTATGCTGCTCCCTCTCTGTGCTGCTGTATCTCTGTGCTGCTGTCTCTCTATGTTGCTGTCTCTCAATGTTGCTGTCTCTTTGAGCTCCTGTCTCTCTGTGCTGCTGTCTCTCTATGTTTCTGTCTCTTTGAGCTCCTGTATCTCTGTGCTGCTATCTCTCTGAGCTCCTGTCTCTCTTTGCTGCTGTCTCTCTATACTGCTGTCTCTCTGTGCTGCTGTATCTCTATACTGTTGTCTCTCTGTGCTGCTGTCTCTCTATACTGCTGTCTCTCTGTGCTGCTGTATCTCTATACTGCTGTCTCTCTATACTGCTGTCTCTCTGTTCTGCTGTCTCTCTATGTTTCTGTCTCTTTGAGCTCCTGTATCTCTGTGCTGCTATCTCTCTGAGCTCCTGTCTCTCTTTGCTGCTGTCTCTCTATACTGCTGTCTCTCTGAGCTGCTGTCTCTCTATACTGCTGTCTCTCTGTGCTGCTGTCTCTCTGTTCTGCTGTCTCTCTATACTGCTGTCTCTCTGAGCTGCTGTCTCTCTATACTGCTGTCTCTCTGTGCTGCTGTCTCTCTGTTCTGCTGTCTCTCTATACTGCTGTCTCTCTGAGATCCTGTATCTCTATACTGCTGTCTCTCTGTTCTGCTGTCTCTCTGTGCTGCTGTCTCTCTGGGCTACTGTCTTTCTGTACTGCTGTCTCTTTATGCTGCTGTCTCTCTGTGCTGCTGTATCTCTATACTGCTGCCTCTCTGTGCTGCTGTCTGTCTGTGCTGCTGTCTCTCTGTGTTGCTGTCTGTCTGTGCTGCTGTCTCTCTGCGCTGCTGTCTCTCTGTGCTGCTGTCTCTTTGAGCTCCTGTCTCTCTGTGCTGCTGTCTCTCTATACTGCTGTCTCTCTGTGCTGCTGTCTGTCTGTGCTGCTGTCTCTCTGTGCTGCTGTCTCTCTATACTGCTGTCTATCTGTGCTGCTGTCTCTCTGTGTTGCTGTCTCTCTGTGCTGCTGTCTCTTTATGCTGCTGTCTCTCTATACTGCTGTCTCTCTGTGCTGCTGTCTCTCTGTGCTGCTGTCTCTCTGTGCTGCTGTCTCTCTATACTGCTGTCTCTCTGTGCTGCTGTCTCTCTATACTGCTGTCTCTCTGTGCTGCTGTATCTCTGTGCTGCTGTCTCTCTATACTGCTGTATCTCTGTGCTGCTGTATCTCTGTGTTGCTGTCTGTCTGCATTGCTGTCTCTCTGTGCTGCTGTCTCTCTGAGCTGCTGTCTCTCTGTGCTGCTGTCTGTCTGCATTGCTGTCTCTCTGTGCTGCTGTCTCTCTGCGTGTCTTCAGTGCGTTTCTGGGCCTGGGCCACACTGCTCCTCTCCCCAGCTCGGTGATGTTAGCAGAGGTGAGGGGATTTATTAGCAGGCATTAGGAGCGCTAATCTGTTGCAGGTGTTACTGGCTGCCATCCCATGGCCTGTCCTGGCTCCACAGTCAGTTTGGGGTGGATGCAGGGGCGGGGGAGGTTGGACACAGTAACCCCCCCCCCCCCTTCCACCCCCTCCACCCCCGTCTCTTTCTGTCAATCTCCTACTCCCCAGCTCCATCTTATACCCACTGCTACTGCTGAATTCCCTCTCTCTCTCTCTTTCTCTCCTTTCAGTCATCACTCTTTCCATCAAGCACTCTTTCTCATACTCTGAAACCTTCCTTTATTAATCAATAAGGTACGGTGTACGCACACATACTCTCTCTCTCATACATACACCCACATGCTCTCTCTCCGTATCTATCACACCCACACACTCATTCTCTCTCTCTCTCTCTCTCTCTCTCTCTCTCTCTCTGTCACACACGCACATACAAACACTTTTACTTTGTATTCCTTCCACATACCAAACATCTCGGTGTTTTTCCATTGCTTAATTCAATCATGGTGAAAATTTGAACAGCATCACTTCTGACTGCGACACACATCTACAATGCGGTTATTCTGGTACGTTTGCTAGTGAAACATATGAAAGAGTGAATATTAATGAAAGGAAAAAAATTAGAAACATCTTCAGTTACCCTTGCCGTTTTATTACTGCTAAAACTACCAGAACTACTGGCCCCGTTAGAGTCAGTCTTATTTTTAGCACAGATTGAACTTACTAAATTTACTCTCGTAATATTTGTGTAATCAGTCATGTATTGTTAGTTACCTGAAATGTGAATAAGATTAATTCAGGTAGCAATAATACTGGATGTGGGAATTATTTATTTTAATGATTTTTTTTCCTGTCTGAATTACAGCAAAATCAATGCATTCCCTCAGCCTGAATTCTAACTTTACTTGGGTAATGCTGCCCCCTCGTGTATTACTTGGTTTATACACACATTCTGGAAGAATTTTAAATACAGGTCATTTTAAAATGCAGGGGGCTTACAAAAACCAATAATCTACAAATGAAAGTAAAACAAAATGGATATGGAAGGATGTGATTAGTCTCAATCTAGCCAATTATAACATACTCTCAGCTAGAGTTTGACCAGCTCAACCTGTAACTTGGTATGAGCCACAGTCACACGACACAACCGCAAGAATGCCGGGGTCACAGGTCATGTTGTTGCTCTCATCCTATAGGTGGAACAAAAGAGGAGCGAGAACTCTTTTTCCCTCTGGAAGAAAAAGAAAAAAGGTATCTGCTCAGAAAATGTGTCAAAAATGATGGCGGAAGCAGAAATATTTATGACGCGCAAATATGTGAGAGTCAGCAAAGCCACGCGCGAGCTTAGTCATCTGCAATGCAAGCATTTCACCCCGTGCTCCCTTTGTGATAAATGCATATCTGTGTCTTATTTGGACAGGGTTATTTTCAGGCGAAGTCACGTCACCGCTGCTGGCTATCTATTAGTCTGGGGTGATACCGGCAGACAGATCGCTGGGAGGTTTAATTCCACGCCCAGTGATTCATTTGCTTGCCTGTGCATGGCAGAGATACGGTCTTCAGAAATTTAAGGCAAAAAATATATATATTACGGCGCTGAGAGAGTGACCAATGCATTACCGAAGAGTTCAGAAGCCCGCATCAAATGTCTTTTTCTTTCGTCGGTCTCCGGTTCCGGACCACTGAATTTGAGGATAATCTGGCCTTCAGCGAGTGTGAAATAACATGCAGCTTTCAAAGCGAGTAATTTCAACTTCATCATCTGCGGCACGGCAACACTTCCATAGATTTCCTTTAGCGGTGACAGCGCAGTTTGCTTTTTCAATTCATTGCACTGTGTTTGCACAGAAAGAGCAATCATCTCTTATTAAAAAAAAAAAAAACAATTATCCCATAAGGCTAGTAATGTAAAACTACATAAGTGACCAAGAAGACAGACAAACTAAAAAACACAGTGTCACTATTTATTACAGCCATAAAAAATAACCCTGGAAAATTGCTGGACCTACTTAGAATATAAAAAAAGCTAAATAAAAAATCTAAAAATATCAGTTCAGATGCTTCACAGTTGTTTGAAAATCCTGACAGAATTGTGTGAAACACCACCATTTTTCAATTTTAAATGGTTTCTTCTTATCGTTGGAAAAAAAAATTCAGATCAAATCATGTTTCAGCAAAGAACGGCTGAAGAGAACAGACGAATGGTTTCATCCTAATTCATAATTATACACCATAACTGTTCGTATGTTGTTTTTAAAAAATAAAAAAAAAAGCAAAAGAGAAAACATGCTGTGAGCCTGGAGTAGAGCACAGACATGTCTATGAGGCAGAAATGAGTGGAGCTGTAAAAAAAAAAAAAAATTACAGGACTGTTCGCTGTACGATGAGCAGATGGCTGTCTGTCATCATGCAACAGCAGTTATAGATAACGCAATCTGGAACCTTCTCTTTCCATATGCCTTTGAACTGTCTTAAAAGACGATGCGGCGACGCGTACTTTCGCCCTGGCGATGGCGTGTGCCAGTTCCGGTGGCATTTTCTGCCGTTTCCATAACTCGCACCCGCACACGGTGTCGTACAAGATAACATGCTGAGCCCCGGTAGACTTCTCCGCTTCTCTTAATGACTGGACTCACTCATCCGGGGACTGCGTACCTATTAACGGGGCTGTGGTAGCGTTTCGGTGCTTTGGTTGGTACAGTAGCAAGCAGGGGCGTCGTAGCGGGGGGGAAAGCGGGACTGACTACCCAGGGCCCGAATGGGGAGAGGGCCCTCGAAAAGCCTGGAATGATGAGTGAGAGACGTGGATCAAGAGAGGAAGGGGGCCCACAGAGACTGCTTATGTATAGGGCCCAGAATTTTGTGCTACACCCCTGGTAGCATGTCACTTACCTAGTTAGTCCACAGTAAACCTGTCCACTTTGGCCGGATCGGAGAATTTTGCCATGTCCCCCCGGTACATACGTTGCTGTCTGTGCTCCCAAACTTGCACACTTTTCCGGTTGTTGTTGTTACTGTTGTTGTTATTATTATTATCATCAATATCATAGTGTTTGCTTTCTTTGGTTATTTCAATATAACTATTAAAAAAGAATTTGATTGCACAGGTTCAGTTGGGTGTCCTTTATCATGGAACAGTGCATAAAAAAGCTACAAATTTGAAAAGCTCGTCAGGAAAAGAACTCAAACGAAATAAAAAAATGAGAGAATGACAGCAAAAGACTCGCACTGTCCAGAGCACATACTGTAAGATGAGACTATAGGAGTGAAAAGGCTCTTTCCTAAATTTCAGGTAAGTGTCTGATCCAGGTGGCTGACAGGCTCACGTTTGCTGAGTTCTGACTTTGTAATCATCGAAAATGAAAATTCAAGGTCTCTTCGAGTCAACAACGCACGCGCACTTGATACGTTTTGAAAGAGCTGCCTTTGATCCGAACGTGCTTTTATTAGGTCTGATTTGAATACCAGGGGCTTTAGAATTTATCGCGGGGAATGTGCTAAAGCTTTCCATTTATCTCAGTTTCCCCTGAACGCAAACAGAACCGCTTCATTAGAATAATGATGAGAATGCACGCTGAATAAACAATGTCCAGGAGGAAAGACATCCGCAACCTCCCTCTCCCCGAACTGCTTACCTCAGCCAGTATAAAACCCAAATCAATTAACCCATGAGCATGTAGAACACATTATCCCTCTGTTGTATTTAAGACCACTTAAATCGCCTACATATGTAAAGTGTTGTATCCCAGAGGCCGTTAAAGTTCTGCTTAACCTTGTGCGAGTGTGTGCGTGTGCGTGTGAGTATGTATGCTGCATGTATGAGTTCGGCACTTTTCAGGCTTTCCCACAGGTAAAGCAGGGCCGGCCCGACCCAATAAACAAAGTAAACATTTGTTTAGGGCCCCCTGATTGGTTTGGGGCCCCCTCCCTCAAAGATATATATAAATATATTTTTTTAATAAATAATTGTGTTCCCTAAGACAATGGCTTTTTCATTAATCTAAGTATATTTCTATTGGTGCCAAATCTTGCTGGCTGGGGCTCGGGGGGGTGGTTTTCGACCGAAACAGAGGGCTCGATATAAACTTTTTGTTTAGGGCCCCCAAAAACCTTGGGCCGGCCCTGAGCTAAAGTGACCACGCAGTTGCTCACTAATTACAAACATAAACTTTCACACTCTCTGAATGTAGTTAAACATTCAGATAGCCACACTATAAAGCACAAAACTTGGAATATTTTGTGCTTCTTCCTTCTTCTTCTTCTCTCGCCTTAATTCCCTGCCTTCGTACTCGTCAACTGAATGACATAAAACATAATATACTGTATGTATATGGCACTAGAAGACTAAGTTGCTTTAGCAGCCAAAAAAATCTGGAGCAGGTTACTAGATTGGCAAAGCTTTGAATCTTCCTAGGAGCACTGTTAAATGCACTGTAACAAAAGGGAGAAAGTATGACACAGCCAAGACACTACCTGACGTGGTCAGGAGGCCATCTACCACACCGACAGTTTAAACGTTTATTGGCTTCAATTGGAAAAACTTCCCAGACTCCTCAACACATCAGAGATTTGGCCCCTTGGGAGATCAACCAGACAGAATCTGCCTGAAGCCATGTGAGAGAACTTGAGACTTTCTGGGGGATGTTTTTTGTGGTCTGTTGAGGCTAAAGTTGAGCTCTTTGGCCTGGTGGCAAAGCACTGTGTTTGGTGCAAACCAAACACCATCCCTAACATCACGCATGGTGGGGTTTCCATGTCTTTTTTATGTCTGTGCATCACGGCTAACCAAGCATGAATAATGCTTAACATGCACAAATTATTTATTTTCTTGTGTTACTTATTTTATTGTGTGCCCATAGCACTAATAGCATGCTTCAACTACACAAAATGGGTTCTAGCTCTTGTCAAATTTATATTTAAAAAGTGAAAGAGTAATGCTTTTTTAACAGAATATTATGTAAAAAAAAATAATAAAAGCAACTTGTGCTTTTCCAGTGTAATGAGCATCAAAACAAACTCAAAGTGACCAATTGCATTGGACTGTGATGAAATGTAACAGTTGAGGAAATGACCTTGTAGCCACAAAACAATAACGGCATCGTGGGGAATATGATTTCAAATCACGATCACTACTACACAATTGTAAAGCAGGCAGTTACATACAGAGCAAGTGGTCAAATGTTTGACCACCACCAAGATGTCCGACATACGAGGACATTAACGTTCCACATGAAACTAAGAGATTTCGTGTTTAACAAGTTCGAATGAACTGTATTCCAAGTAATATATACTAATATATACTAATAAAAAGGCCAACATCACAAGACGCTTCAAATATTACCAGCAAATTCGTTTCACTACTTTAACGTTATGTTGCTCGAATTTTCGCAGAGAGGAAGAGGCGACGCAAACATGACAACTCCAACGGAAACTACTAATCTGTCCCTGTTGCAGAGTTCCGACCACTCGTATAACATTGCTAAAGTTATGTAGTTCCGGGGTCACGGATCGCAGCAGATAGAGCCCTCAGAAGCGGCGACATAATTCAAAATATATATGCCATCGTCACATAGTCTAGAACAAATAAATAAATAAATTTAATGTCTTCCATTCGTTTTTATAGACAAGAACTCCATTAAGTGGTAGTTAAAATTCGCCAATGACCTTTATCTAATATGAAACGAATCTGCTGCGTTTTTAAAATTGCATCTACACATGCGTAAAACGTAATTTGAAAACAAAACTTTATTGTCAAAGTTTTATTACACATTGGGTTGTCCTTGTCAATGAAGCTAGACGGACTGTTTGGCTATCTCACGTTAAATTCTGGCTACATAACTCGCATATTTTACCACCGCATTCAAACGCTAAATTAGTGTTGTCTAGCTTTGTGTCCGTTCGTGATATGGCGGCCAAGATTCTCCCAGTAGTAAAGTAAGTGTTTCCCGGCATATATTCTTACGGCAGTCTGTCCTCTGCTTGTGCATTTCCTAACGTTATCTGGTGAAGTGATTGCTACTGATAGCTAGCTAGCCAGCTAGCTGAAATACTTGCATTTATTAGCATGTATACTGTTATCGATAACTATAAACGATGTACCATTTAATACCTTTTAAACATTAAGTTAGCCAGTCTTCTCCCGAATGTCACAAGCACAAATACGTGTATCTGTCTAGCTAGGAAAGGTAGATAAGCTATAAATGGAAACCACTTGCTCGCTAGCTAATATAGCTTGCTGGTCTGTTGCTGCAAGAGATACAATATGTAATGTACCAAACTTCACTGCTACAGTTGCATTTTTTGTTCACTAGCGAGGCAAACAACGTGACTGGTGCAAGATAAAATTAAACTAGTCTATGTGTATAATGGATAGCTTTGTTTGATGGCTAGCTGGGTAGCCTGATGCTTATCTGGGTAGCAGGTCTGGTCTGGATAAATTCATAATTCTGTATATATATATATATATATATTGACGTTATTTAATCAAACCACCAACCATTTATTTATTTTATTTAACCAGGGTAGTCACATTTACCAGAAATTAGGAACATAGACTGTATAAAAATAGAATGAGGCATGCTATCTTGACGTGAGGACATCATCTACTCTGTGTTCTGCAGGTTGGTCACTAAAGTGACTGTTGCGGGTGGAGCTTTGTATGTAGCGTATGACACGGGGCTTCTAGGAGGAAGTGGGGAAGGTTCGGAAGTCCTCAGCAAAGCTAAAGCTGCCATTCCTCCTGCCGTGGACGAGTGGATGAAGTACTTTGGTTTGGAGGTAATTGCATCCGTTAGTGTCCCCAGCAAGACATTAAAAATGGCTCGGCTCAAACAGCAGGCGACGATCACAATCATCACACGCACTACTTCATCATGTGAAATTTTGTTTTACAGTGTGTGTTGGCTTTGGCTCAAAATACATTTTCTCAAAATAAAATGAAAAGTCAAAATCAGTCATCCCATTCACAATTCAGATTATGTTAATGGTGAAAAGTGTATCATTGCACCTTATTATGTATAAGTTATAGCTGAATGAAATGGATGTGTGTTAATAGCATTTTACACTACTCTGAATCAGTATGCAAGTGCATAAAATTAGCCATGATTACATTCCAAATTGAGATCATTCAGGCATCACAGTGGATTTTGTGATTATATAGTAGCTGCTTCTTATAGAGGCTGTATTGACACCTATCTGCTTTTGTAGGTGTAATGGCTATAAAACCCAGTTGAGAAAACATTAGTGCCTTGTATATTTTCGACATCATAATCATTATTGTACAGTAAATATAATCCAAGATAAAAATGTAACTACATGGAAAGCAAAAGGCTTTAACAGGTCTCAGAGGTCAAGCCAATGAAGTATGTGTGTTCAGTGCGCAACAGCTATTGCTGTCCCAATGACACTTTGTTTTTATGTTTCGATTAATCAAGGTTTGCTGTAAATATGTTTATGGTTTGTGTATTGTTTCAGCTTCCTGCTCCTCCTAAAATTGAATTATCTCCCCTTGAAACATGGAACTCAGGTGAGATCATGAGAATGGTGTCTGGGCATGACCAGTACCCGATTTCTAAAAAAAAAAATAAATAAATAAAAAAAATCATCTAAAAACTAATTTTTCACACTTTTATTCCAGGAGTGCAGAAATCCATAGCCGCCCTTTCGGTCGCCCCTACCAGAGCGTGCGAGTACACCGATCAAGGCATCCAGTACATTAAGAATCTTGCCAAGTGAACCCCAGCAGCAGCAGCAAGAACAACTCCGACGACATCGGTGTATCCAGGTTCCATTTTGAGTGGGTGAAAAGGTTCTTATCAAAACACAGTCAAAACTTCAGGATAAAAATGGCACGTGTTTCCGCGGAGGTTTC
Source organism: Anguilla anguilla (assembly GCF_013347855.1). NCBI lineage: Eukaryota > Metazoa > Chordata > Actinopteri > Anguilliformes > Anguillidae > Anguilla > Anguilla anguilla. Next base: position 5,846,810 of record NC_049204.1, on the reverse strand, counting down.
GGAAGGACGGTGTATTGTATGCTTGCCCCCACATAAAGATTTCTTGATTGATTTAGACACTGTGCATTTCTTGTGAGAAATGGAGCCCGTGTGTGATTTATGAAGGCATATATGCACTCATCTGTCCAGCAACATCACTCTTCTCCTGCTGAGGCCTGGACACCAGGTGTGAAATCCAGATGTGAGCTTGCGGCTAATCTTCAGGATATTAACAGCTGTGTACTGCTTGGGGGTGAAAAGAGCAAACCTAGGAATTAAAAAGCAGGGCTTTTCAGACAGATGGGGATCGATACACTGCGACACAACTTGCGGGGATGTGCGTGCTTTTTATGTGCCGTTCATTGTTTGGTTGTCCTGTCATATTATTTATTTAGGATATTTTACTGGTTTTGGCTTGGAATCCGTTCTTCACCCTTTTACCTATAACATCTTTTATACAGAAATATGCTGTATTTTTTGTATATAACCAAATTCCACCCTTTACCAGTTGACACGTTCAAAAATAAATATCATGCCAGAACATTTGTGCCTGTTGTAATCGGTTTGTTTTGGATTTGTTGGGGACTTAAATGGTTTTTGTTAAAAACCTTGTATACTGTATTGTCACTTACCTCTTAATGTGGTTGCACATCACAGATATACAGTTCTACACATTGTTCTTCAATATAGCAAATTTATCTTCTTTCTAATGGAAATGGAACCTGGAACCAATCAAGCTGCAAGTTTCTCCATTAAGAGAGCCCAGAAGTCTTCAATAATGTATCGGGGGTATTGAAAGTGGACTGCAATTTGGAAGATTACAACTAAGTAAGAGTTTAGGGTTTTTTTTAATTCATGGCCCAGTATTTTTTCCATCCATCAATCCACTATCTATACCCTCTCATCCTGATCAGGGTCGTGGGAATGCTGGAGCCTATCCCAGCATGCATTGGGCAAGCGGCAGGAATACACCCTGGTCGGCAATCGATCGCAGATAAGTTTTTTTTTTTTTTTTGTAAACCGACATGTCTAGACGATATTTTCAGAATTTCAGCTATCTGACTAATTTTGAGGCTCCACAAAGACCACTTAAAGTCAGGTCCTCCTGTTCATGTGTCCGTTTTCACTAAGGGGTGAACGATTTACCAAAGCGTACATTTGATCCGGCATCAACAGACAGGCCATTGAAACATTTTTATGCGGCACAATTAGCAGTACTCGCTATGTGTATGTATATTAACGGTAATCTGTAATGGAAGCGCTGCTTTACATTACATTACAGGCATTTGGCAGACGCTCTTATCCAGAGGGACGCACAACAAAGCGTATAACTAAAACCAGGAACAAGTGTGTCGAAAACCCTAGAGAGAAGTACCGTTCCAAGCGCAGGGAACAACCGCATAGTTGTTCCCTGCACTTTATGAGTGTAAGCTGCAGGTGTCACTAATACGCCACCATGCAAATCAAAACGGTCCATAAAAATAAGTCCAAAAATAACTCTTTATTATTTTACGATGCCATCATTACACAGACTGGTGAATACAATACAACAAAATTAAGCTTTGGTCAAAAGCAGCAAGATGACAGATATATCACATGTATGTCATTAATGCTTACAGTTCCTGGAAGCTTGCGGACAAGAGCATGTCACAGAGAACACCCACAAACACCAGATAACACTGTCAATACATACATATTTTTTTTACAGAGAGATGTCTGCTCTCTACATTGTTCTTGATTATTAAAATGATATCCTTTGTAACAGCTAAAAACAGTTTACCTAAACTATGTGAAAATGCAGCAATGGTGAATAATCTCCACAAATACATATACTGCTGTCTGAAAAGTCTGTTATTCTTCACAGCTGATATTTTACTAATTAAAAATACCACAAACAAGTAAATCAAATACTGTCCAATATATTTGCATTGGTGGCATATGGTACATAATTAATCAATGCTGCTTTATTTAGTCCATGAATATTTACATTAAATCTTGACTAATCAAACCATTCATCCATCCATCATCTATACCCTCTTATCCTGGTCAGGGTCGCAGGGGGTGCTGGAGCCTATCCCAGCATTCACTGGGTAGGAACACACTACTAGATCCCTTGTAGCACTTATGCCACATTCCATTCTACCGCTGCTTTACACCAGGCTGGCCAGTGGAGGATGGGCTCCCCCTCTATAGCCAGGTTCCTCTCGAGATTTCTTCCCATTGGGGAGTTTATTCCTGCCACCGTTTGAGGGTTTTCTCCCCACTGTGAGTTTTTACCTTCTGTACTTGCTATTTGGGGGTTCAGGTCTGGTGTTTTCTCTTTTTGCTGTTTCTTGCCTTGCTGCTCTGTAAAGTGTCTTTGTGACAGTTCTCTGTAAAAAGCGCTATACAAATAAAATTGAATTTAACTATCTCTTCGTGCATTAGGCAGGAAGGCACCCTGGACAGGCTGCCAATCTATCGCAGGGCATGCACACTCCTACCTATGGGCAATACAGAGTCTCCAATTAGCCTACCTGCACATCTTTGTACTGTGGGAGGAAGACATGCAGTTTCTGTGTGCAAACTCCATGTGGAAAGGCCCAGTCCTGGATTTTAACCCCCCCCCCCCCCCCCCCAAGCAATACTTGGAGTGGGCCAACTATAAATACATCATCTCGTTTCGCAACGGCTCCATATTGTTTCACGGTACAAGACGACCGCTACAACAGTGATGTGAAGAGGCGAAATATCAGTCTACTTACATGTACCTGTGTGGTTGATGCCGTTTCAACTGGAAACCAATACCCTTGTGGAGAAACTTATGGTCACTCCCACTAGCGGCTGCCCACACTGTGACACCCAAGGGAAATATTGTGTAGAGAGCAGGTTCACCATTAAAATCAGGGTCCTGGTATGAGATTGGACTTTTGGCAATACCGTTTTGACCGTCGAGCCTGTTACCCTTTCTTCAATTAGTGATGGAAGAAGAGAATGACAATGGCAAGTGGGCAATGGAAGATGCAGGTGCGTTCTCTTAGGAGGTCTTGACCAGGTCATAGACATGGATGTGAAAGTCATCGTCGTACTTGATGAAGTACACAGAGGTCTTGGCGGGTACTTGGTAGATCACCAGGCCGGTTCTCTTCACTCCTTTTTCGGTGATGTATTCAACCTGCTTACCCACAAGGCTCTCAGCCTCTTCATCTGGCTTCCTGTCAGCTGGAAGCAAGTGTTTATTTTCTAAGGGAAAGAAAGAGGTAAAAGAACAACAAGTAAGGACTCTACTTTGCGCAAAAATAACTTTCTCAGTGCCATTTTTTTCCACGTGCACAAAACGTTGCCATACCAGCTTCCGGTAAAATGCGCAAGTCCCCATCTTCGAAGTCGTCCCAGAGCTGGTACATGTATAGTACGGGGTCCTTCTCGTATGTGATGTAATACCAGTTAGTCATGATGGGCGCCCTGGATAGGACCATGCCCCTCCACTCGTTCTTTTCTCCGTCTTCTTTTTCAAATAGATGTTCCACGGCCTTTCCCACCAGCTCTCCTGCGCCCCGAGGAACCTTGATCTTGGTGTTCACTGCAAAGGCGGGCAGCACAGAGAGGTCAAAGGGCACATGAACAGGACAAGCACTGAACTGAGATGTTTCGTTTCTCTGTCTCTACTCAGCACAGTCGCGGATAACATGTGACGTGTATTATCAAGGGGCGGGGCTGCCCGACCCTGTTCCTGGAGGCCTGCCGTCCTGTAGGTTTTCATTTCAACCCTAATTTGGCAGGGTTGACCTTATTTCTACTAATTAGGAGCTCCTGAAAGATCTCCAGCTATTAAATGAGGTGTGCTTTCTCAGGGCTGGAATGAAAACCTTCACGAACTTGCGACAGAACAAGTTGTAAGCAGTTCACAACTGTCTCATTTAACATTTTTGTTGACGGCTAAATCATAACTGATATTACTGATAACGCTCTGTGTTTGAATGCAGCCGAATAAGTCAAGACTCTTCACGTGCACCTCAGGTACACAGCACAGCATGACAGCATAGGAAAGAAATAAGCTGTTACTACATTCTGTGTGTGTGACCCACCAAAGCGCCACAAAATCTTACTGCTGCAATGAGTGCCTAAGGCGGCTTTACCGAAATTATAATTTGCAAAGGGTCCTTGTTTAAAAGTGAACATGCAGTACAGGTGCCAGACCACGTTTAATCTTCTGCACCTTTTGGACTGAGGGGGACACTGGGACTGAACTCATTGCCATAATCTTTTTTTAAATTTTATTTACAGAAGGACAGGATTGTCGAGGCATATGAGCTGAGATGGTCACTCACCCACTCTCTCTGAAAGGACCTGCAAGTTGGACACCCTCTCATCCTTGAAAAGCTCAATGCCGTAGACGCAGTCGAAGCCGTCGTACTTGACCAGGAAAAGTGAAGGGTTGACACTCAGTCGGTCGAGGACTGCGCCCCTCCACCTGGTCAGTGCTCCCTTCTCTCTCCAGCTGTGTTGGACTCTCTTACCCAGAATTCTCCTGGGATCAGCAGCCAGATTTTCAGTCAGCTCCACACTGCTGCGCTTCCTGGGGCAAACAAGTTTCCACAGAGTTTTATTATATACTTCCCAACATGCAACAGTATTGGAGCAGGTGTTCAGTTTCCAAAAGTCCAATAGCAGGTAGAACTACTGTGAAATAGTTGTTTAAATTGCTTGTTTATATTTGCAAACAGGTTCTGAATCCATGTTGGTGAATACCATAACTAAGTCAAGGCCAGGCACTGTGAAAAAGCTGTAAGTGCAACCACCAAAACGTTTCTATATTTGTTTTGCCATTTTAAAATTTATTCAATGCATTTGCTTGAACAAAAAAAGGGCAGTACAGTGATCATCACTTCATTCTGGATCTGGTAACTCACAAAACTTTAAAAAGCACATAATAGATGTTGCAACATAAATAAGATGTGGACATGAAAAGCAAAATGTCAAAGCATTATTATTTTGAAAAGAGAAAGCATTCTGTGTCTTCCATCATACCTGCCCTTTTTCTTGGACATCTTCCAAACCGTTCAAATGCTGAGAAAGGGAAAGACATAATGAAGGTAAGATTTGACTGTTTTCATTTAGTAATATTAAAACGGATCGTGTCGATGTATGGTTTTCAGATGAATGCTATTTATTTGTATTTATCGGATGAAATAGTAAAACCTACCGGCCAAAAAAACTCGTTTTTTTTTTTTTAACGAAGGACGATATTATCTGGCATTGCGATCATTTATTGTGCTTCGGAGCAGTATTGGGGGTTGGGTGGCGGTGCTTGTGGTGTGTGGTGTCTCTGCTCTGAGCTGTGACATTAAAAATAGCTAGGGAGCTAACATTATCTAATGTATACTTGATGAGGCTAATTCTCATTCACACGTTGTAGCCTACTTTGAGATATGTACTGAAACTAGGCTGCGTAAAGGAACTGCGTTATATGACGCTGCTTAATTAATTCGCCTAATATACATCCAGATAAACGTCAGCATATCATGTTAGCTAACAATTATTATATCACGGTAGTATGGGCATTAGGCTACTACGACGAGACGTCACATACACAATATCACTGCTTTCAGTTCGTTCGCAGCTAGCTAAATCTACATCACGCATAATCTCTAGCTTTAGCATGCGCAACAGGCAAACGGGTCGTTCCGGAAGATTTAGAAAATCAACTAGTGATAATTATGTATTTGATTACATGCCTTTCATTGACTTCATCCCTGAAAACTGGACATTCGTATTAACTGAAATTTACCTGGACACTACTTTCATGTCTGAGTGATGTAATTCTGTCTGCAGAAAGCAGTCTGTCACGCCAGCACCGCAAAACCTTGGGGAAACTGGGGGAGGAGGGTTATAGTGGGAGAAAAACTACAACCCCCATAAAGCGGCGCAAAAACAACTGGAGTGGAGGACGCACTTTCGCAATGTATCCTGGGAAGTGATGTTCATGTGTAGACTACAGTACCACACTTAAAGCTAGGGTGGCTGAATCTTAACTTTGAATGGAGAGGACAAGGTCGTTCGTTATAATATCACACATTAACCGAATTCGTCTCGGCTATATTTGTGTATATTTATATATCAATATTGTTTCTTTATATTTTTAAGAGTTTATTTTGGCACCATGAGATTATGTAGGCCTGTCTATGTGCAATCTTTTTGCGCTGCTTTCAAAAGCACATGGATCAACCGCCTACTGTGCCTCCACGTTGCTGTCGGCCGTGGCACAATACAACTACAATGCCCATTTCGCAACGCAGGAGAGAGTGTAACCAGTTTAGTTCCACATTCAGTGAAAGATTTCTCAAAGAACCTGAGGAATGCACCAGACAGAGATTCAGCTGTTGCTTGGAAGAATACCGCTGGCTTTAAATAAAATAAAGTCTAGTGTTTTTGATAGATTACACCAAACTTATTTGTACAACTATTACATTTTAATTTCAGTAATATTAAACCACAATGAAATGGTGAGTTGGATCCGTTTTATTAAAAGCAATTGTGTCTTCACACACAAATCACCATTATTGTTTCATGGGATTGCGCAAAGTACAAAGTACAAGGTTTTAAGAAGTAAAATAAAACTGCATTTAAAAAAAAAAACACAAATTATGAAAAGTAAGGACATTATCCACGTGTAAGAATGCTTTCGATCCATTTTATGTAGTGGGGAATGAGCATATAAACATCCGGGGATTTCTTATCTCCACATAGCGGTCCTGAGAAGGAGACGGTGCCGGCTGCCTTTCCATCGCACACCAGCGGGCCCCCAGAGTCCCCCTGCAGTGCACAGAATGGAACAATCCAGATATTTAAGAGTATGGAAGCACACACACACACACACACACCCCCGGAGTCCCCTTGCAGTGCACAGAATGGTGCGATCCAGATATTTAAGAGTATGGAAGCACACACACACACACACACACACCCCCGGAGTCCCCCTGAAGTGCACAGAATGGTACGATCCAGATATTTAAGAGTATGGAAGCACACACACACACACACAAGCACACCCCCCGGAGTCCCCCTGCAGTGCACAGAATGGAACGATGCAGATATTTAAGAGTATGGAAGCACATACACACATGCACACACACACGTGCACACACACACAGGCACTAACACACACTCACACACAGGCACAGACACACATACACAGGCACTAACACACACACACACAGGCACACACACACATACACAGGCACTAACACACACTCACACACAGGCGCACACACACATGCACACACACGTGCACACACACACACACACACACTAAAAAGTATAAAAGAGATAATGCTCTTTGTCAGCTCACTTTCTGTCACAGTTTAAGGCGTGAAAAAAAAGTTGAATTTGATCGCACCATTTCCCAATTCACAGATAGCGTATGTAAGACTTACTGTATTATGCAGTGCTTTCATACTTTTATTTTAAAAGTATGAAAGCTTAAATCAATGAAAGGAACATCTTGTGTCTTGAAAGGAACGTTGTTTTAGCCTGCTGGTTACATACCGAACAGAAGCCTTGAAACTGCCTCTGGCCCGTTGCGCACACCATGCTCTCGGTGATCTGAACCTCGGAGTTGCTCAACTCAGCCCACCGCTCAGCGCACTCAGGCTGTTCCAGGATGGTGGTGTTCACCTCTTGCAGTTTGTCGGGTAGGGTGCCGTCGTCATCTACCTTCCCCCAGCCTGCTGTGCTGCAGACCTCGCCCGACGGCGGGCGCTGCTTCAGCAAAGGGATCACCTGGACGGAGCTCGTCAGTTCCGCCTTCTTGTCCAACTGACAGAAACGAGGGGGGAGGAGCGGGGGGGGGGGCTCACACTTAACAGGGTTCTACAGTGCTCAGTTAGTATTCGTTCCTGAAAATTGATGTGTGCTAATAATAACTGGAGAAATAATTTTATTAGCGCATCAACTAATCGGGATGCATTGCTGTGCTCCTAACTTGTTCAACTTCAGCAGAAAATGTTAGCGGAGGCGCCCGCTAAAGACATTGCAAGGGTTAGGTAACCTTCCAGGGTTTTAGATATTAGTTATTAGTTTATTGCATGTTTTTGATCTGCTCAGTGTTTGTGTGCAATGAATGACACTAGGTATTTACAGAGGTTTCTGACATCCTGTCGACTTTGCAATGGCGGGGATAGGGACATTCAGGGTTCCCAGTCTAAAGCAAGAGACACTCCAGAGACACTTCTGTGGTGATGCTATGCCTCCAGAGCCTGTTTGTGTGTATATTACCTGATTATTCTTTAAAAATCAAGTTTTATCTTATTTTCATTTGGAACTATTCCCTATGGTGAATATAGCCTGTTCTCAAGGACATTGTGGCATAGCTTCCTATATCAGAATAAAATATGCACAACATAATTACTGCTTCCAGAAAGAAAAAAATGAAATAAAATTTCACCGCACGAAATGTAACATTTGGACCTGCTTTGGGTTTCCATACCTTGAGTAGCATGAGGTCATTGTTTTTCTTGTTGTATTCTGGGTGTGGGTAGGAGTGGCTGACCCCCAGTACCTGTTGAGTTGGTTCTAGTGAATGTACTGAATGAGCACCCAGGACTATTCTGTATTGCCTGAAACAAAAAAAAGAGTGGTTGGATTTAGCTGCATTTGCAGGACTTCCTGAATGATCTTGATGGTATTGATGGAGTTCATTTTACTTTACTTTCCTTTGCCTGAAAGAAAAAAACAGCCAGGTAAAAAGTGATGATAGGCTACCCAACTGCTTATCCAGCTAACCCTGGCTCGGATAGTTTATGACAACTTTTACATTTGATTTTCAAGTGCATTAGCCTAACATCTTAACAGAAAAAAAAGGTGTAAAAAAATGTTATTTTTTCCACGGAACACATATGTAAATGTTAACAACTGTATTTCTTGGTGTTACGTATCCACGTTTAAATATAGCAATTTATTTTTTCCCCATTCAGTGTGTGTGTGTGTGTGTGTGCATGATCTGTTATTGGCGGAACACTTGGGTCATTGGCTTTAGCTGGAGTAGATTTTTTTTTAGAGGCGATGTAATGAGAACTCACTTGTCACAATGGGCAGCGGTGAGCACAAAATCTTCACTGACCAGAATTCCTCCACAGTCATGTAGCTTGTCCGCCTGCAGAGAAGCCATGTAAGGGCGGGAATGGGGCTTCGCTTCAGTACCCCCAACGATACCCAGTCTGTCCTCTTCAGCTCCTTGGGGTAGTGGCAAGGGGAACATTACATTACATTTATTTGGCAGACGCTTTTATCCAAAGAGACGTACAGTATAGTAAGTGCATACCGAAGGTCATTGGAACAACTACAAAACACAGGTCCGATAAGGTGCAATACTCATACAGTTATTCATAGCCAGTCCGGTTCACACAGTAAGCATAGGCTAGGTCAGAAAGTTATGGTAAGTCAAACTAGGAGGCATGACAATGAGCTGCAACATCAAGATAATGATACGAGTGCAATGTAAGTGCTGGATAGAGATACAAGGAGAAACATTACACACACCTCCACTCACAGCTGATTCCACGGAAAGATTTGGCGAACAATATTGAAATATTGAATTCAGTCAACTGATAACTATTTTCCAGTATTTGTGTTCACAGTTGTTTCGTTGCATAAAAAATAAATTCTTCATTATCTACTGCCGTCTTATGAAATTCTATTTGATATAGAGTTGAAAAGTACATTTCTCTACTGCCGGCTTGGTTGGTCGTCACCTGCTTTTCCAAAATGTTATAAGTGATTCTTCTGCTTTTTCTGATCTGCAGCATTCAGACTGCAGTGCTGTGGTAATTCAACGCATATAAATTGAGCATTTTAGAAAACGTATCTGACTTACCACTTTGCACAATGTACAGTGCCACACACACACAGAGTAAGAAAGTCATGGTCAGGCTTTATTGTACAATGTCAGGGGATGCAAGTGAATTTAAATACATTGGAGTGATTTCTAAAGTCATTGCAAAAAAGGAAGTAATAGCTAACTTGCGAAACCTCCTAGACCACAAGCAGACAAGTGGTTCCAGCAGACCAGGCACTGTCAATAGTTTCTCAGCCTAAACTACTTACTTACAGTCTTAACATCAGTGCATTTCAATAGCATCATAATGTAAGTTATTTTTACTTTATTTTCTGCATAAGTACTGAACAACTGACAAGTCAAATGCTCCAATGCACAGCAGAACAATCTCTAATACAACAGAGATAATACAATACATATAATTGTATTGTACTGTTATTCCAGGGGAAGCAGTCAATTCCTTCAAGAGAATATATATACACTTACTGGCCACTTCATTAGGTACACCTGGTCAACTGAAAACTGCACCCGTTAATGCAAATATCTAATCAGCCATTCACGTGGCAGCAACTCAATGCATTCAGGCATGTAGACATGATCAAGACGATCTTCTGAAGTTCAAATCAAGCATCAGAATGGGGAAGAAAGGTGATTTAAGTGACTTTGAACTTGGCATGGTTGTTGGTGCCAGACGGGCTGGTTTGAGTATTTCAGAAACTGCTGATCTACTGGGATTTTCACGCACAACCGTCTCTAGAGTTTACAGAGAATGGTCCAAAAAAGAGAAAATATCCAGTGAGCATCAGTTCTCTGGGCGAAAATGCCTTGTTGATGGCAGAGGTCAGAGGAGAATGGCCTGACTGGTTCGAGCTGACAGAAAGGCAACAGTAACTCAAGAAGCAAGTAGGCCTATTTGTTTTCTGGAGAAATATGCTTCCTGTAGTTACTGACCAGCAGTTTTCTACATTAATTTCAATGTGTTCCATGAGGCAATTCGAAATATTTGACACTTCGATCTGACACAAAGTTTGCATGACACTGTAAAATGGTAAGATTACAAAACACAGGGCCAAGTGACTTGAAAGAATTGAGGAAATATTGGGTAGCATTGCTTTGGAATACATCTTATTTAATTTTGGTGAGGCAAGATAGCCTATATTGTTTGTAGTACCGTAACTTGGCACCATTTTTTATATCAATTGCCTGGATTTTGGCAGCCTGAATGAATGAGTTATAGATGGTGTATGTCTTGTATGTGTGAGTAACTTGGCAGTTTTGTACGTTGAAAACGTGTTTTTTTTATGAGATATCATTTCTTTTTGCAAAGCGTTTTATTATGAGAGTGAGAAATGCGAAGTGACTCTGTAAGAAACGGTTGTGGATTATGGCTATCCTTTAGTGAATTTGTACAGTCTGATGAGCGTGTACCGTTTAGCAGTTTCGGTTTGCTATATATGTAAAACAGTGGCTGTGACAAAGGGTGTGGTGGCGTAAGTGTAAACGCATCAGAAACGCAGGTGAAATATGGCCAGTGTATGTACTCACGGATTTGACGGCCATCCAACGAGCCTTGATTGACAAAAGAATCAGCAAGCCCGTAGAATGAGAGCTCCCTAGGTCGCAACTTGCATACCCTTCTGTCCTGCTCCGTTGTCTGTTACTTCGTGGAGATGCACTTTTAGTGTTTGTAAGGCATTTTGATAGGCTTATCTGCAGGTAGGAATCCTCTTCGCTGTTTTGCTAAGCTAGAACCGGAAAACTTGATAGTGGAGAATAGGAGCAGACGCATATGTCCCAGCAGGCTTTGCATATGAGAAAATAACGACAGTGTGAGAGAAATTAGGAGAAAAAATGAAATTGTGTAGTTGAAACAATATGTTTTTAGCAGAATGGGCATGTAGGTGAAGGTTGACATGATCACAGACTATAGTGCAAAGTAAATGAAGTGACCATGAGCGAGCTTTTTTTCCTTATCGAATGGTATATATAACAGTCTGTATAAAACCCTAGTCATTAAAGTGGAGAGGGACGTGTGGAATCTATTGCACTGATGTGCTTTTCTCATGTTCAGTAGTGGTAGTTATAATTATGAGTGAGTCCTGATTTTAAATGTAATGTTTTAATGGGGAGTTGCAGAACGTACATATGTGGTAATTGTATGTGGCTAGATAGAGAACAGGGCGAGGTGACATGAATGTAGATACGTGGCGTTTACTGATAAGAAGGTTTTGTACGGTAGCCAAGTGAAGAAATATAGTTAGTAGAAATGGCACAGTGGTGAACTGGTGTAACTTTTTAATAAAAGGAATACATTTGCCGACATGAAATGCATATGGGTGGCCGTGAGTGAGTTTTGGTAAAGCAAATATAAGCGTAAGAAAACGTTAGTGTAAAAGAGGAAATTATCTGCCTGAGGCGGCGAGGCGGGATTCAATCCTTCAACCGGAGGTTTACCAGTCTGTGACTTTGTTAGTGCAGCACCATGACATAGCTATGCAATGCATGAAATATCATTAGCAAACCTGTCCGTGGTTTTAAAGAAGAACACAGGCCAGTAAGCACAGAAGAGTTCCGGTTGAATCCATATGGCTTTGCAATATTGTAGCCGGTTAATAACTGAACGTGCAGACGGTATGTCATAATGCAGTGTATAAGTTCGGTGAACAGCGGGTAGATATGGTGTAAAAGCCATAATTGAGTAGTAGACAATTATTAGTGAGGGTAAAAGCAGGTCTAAGGAAACATGTTCCTAGCAGGGCTTGAACCTGGGACCCCATGTTCCCAAGACTGCAACTTTGCCCACTAGGCCACAGGCAGACTAGCTGTTTGAACTGGGAATGTTTCAGAATAAAAAGGTATGGGTATTTCACGTGTGTAGATTTTGCCTGGTGTCGGTAAAATGTCCAATGGGGAGACATGTTGTTAGTGGGATAGGCAGCAGGAAAAAAAATGAAATCTGTCTATTGAATTGGGGTCAGAATGTACAGAATTTAATGTTTTTAAGGGCTGCGTGTCTGTGGCTGTTGTGGTTATTTCTGTGGGGAACCCTTGATGGTGTCACAACTTCACACAAGTGAAATCTTGGTCAGATCTTGTGAAATGAACTGGTCAACAAGCGCACAGTTGTGAAATGTGTGGGTAACAAATATTTTAATGAAAATATGTGTGGGTGTCAAATATTTAAAATAAGTTTTAAAAAATTATATATATATATATATAGATATTTTGATTAGGTGCAAGTCTGGAGACAGAGACAGCCATTACAAAGCAATAATTTTGTGGTCAGTTAACCATTTCTTAGTCCATTTTTGTGTAAGTATAATAAACTATTATTTTCCAAGTTTTTAGAGCAAGCAGTATCAAGCATGACCTATATTGTTTACTTTATAAATTACTCTTTGCTCATATTTATAGGGTGTGACTGGCCTTGGAGGGCACAGAATAGCCTATACACAATACACGTTCGAATCAAGCATCAGAATGGGGAAGAAAGGTGATTTAAGTGACTTTGAACTTGGCATGGTTGTTGGTGCCAGACGAGCTGGTTTGAGTATTTCAGAAACTGCTGATCTACTGGGATTTTCATGCACAACCGTCTCTAGAGTTTACAGAGAATGGTCCAAAAAAGAGAAAATATCCAGTGAGCTACAGCAGCAGAAGACCACACCGGGTGCCACTCCTGTCACCTAATGAAGTGGTCGGTGAGTGTATGTATATATCTCATGAAAAAAAACAAGTTTTCAACGTACAAAAATGCCAAGTTACTCACACATACAAGACATACACTGTCTATAACTCATCCATTCAGGCTGCCAAAATCCAGGCGTGCCATTAAAAGTATTGATATCAAAATGACGCCAAGTTACAGTACTACAAACAATATAGGCTATCTTGCCTCACCGAAATTAAATAAGATGTATTCCAATGCAATGCTACCCAATATTTCCTCAATTCTTTTAAGTCACTTGCCCCTGTGTGTATAAGCATGCAGTACACGGACAGGCCAAACATATGTGTGGATGGCTTTCTCACAGTCAAGATTGTTTGAATAGGTGTCTATATGTCCAATTTGTATTGGTATGTATGTATTTCGCTGCCCAGCCTTTCTGTTGCATGAATGATTGTATGTTTCTTGGTATAAATGTCTGTTCGTAAATGTGAATGTAACATGCTGCGAGGGAAATGTCCCCATGGGGATAAAGAAGTTCTCTATGTATGTATGTACAATATGTATTTTACATGCAGCATTTATTGTACATAGCAAATATACAATCACTTGTACATGTACTCAAATTCAGTTCAGAAGCAAGTATTTGTTTTCTGGAGAAATATGCTTCCTGTAGTTACTGACCAGCAGTTTTCTACATTAATTTCAATGTGTTCCATGAGGCAATTCGAAATATTTGACACTTCGATTCGTACACAAAGTTTGCATGACACTGTAAAATGGTAAGATTACAAAACACAGGGCCAAGTGACTTGAAAGAATTGAGGATATATTGGGTAGCATTGCTTTGGAATACATCTTATTTAATTTCGGTGAGGCAAGAGAGCCTATACTGTTTGTAGTACCGTAACTTGGCGCCATTTTTGATATCAATTGTCTGGATTTTGGCAGCCTGAATGAATGAGTTATAGATGGTGTATGTCTTGTATGTGTGAGTAACTTGGCAGTTTTGTACATTGAAAACGTGTTTTTTTTATGAGATATCATTTCTTTTTGCAAAGCGTTTTATTATGAGAGTGAGAAATGCGAAGTGACCCTGTAAGAAACGGTTGTGGATTATGGCTATCCTTGTGTGAATTTGTACAGTCTGATGAGCGTGTACTGTTTAGCAGTTTCGGTTTGCTATATATGTAAAACAGTGGCTGTGACAAAGGGTGCGGTGGCGTAAGTGTAAACGCATCAGAAACGCAGGTGAAATATGGCCAGTGTATGTACTCACGGATTTGACAGCCACCCAACGAGCCTTGATTGACAAAAGAATCAGCAAGCCTGTAGAATGAGAGCTCCCTAGGTCGCAACTTGCGTACCCTTCTGTCCTGCTCCGTTGTCTGTTACTTCGTGGAGATGCACTTTTAGTGTTTGTAAGGCATTTTGATAGGCTTATCTGCAGGTAGGAATCCTCTTCGCTGTTTTGCTAAGCTAGAACTGGAAAACTTGATAGTGGAGAATAGGAGCAGACGCATATGTCCCAGCAGGCTTTGCATATGAGAAAATAACGACAGTCTGAGAGAAATTAGGAGAAAAAATGAAATTGTGTAGTTGAAACAATATGTTTTTAGCAGAATGGGCATGTAGGTGAAGGTTGACATGATCACAGACTATAGTGCAAAGTAAATGAAGTGACCATGAGCGAGCTTTTTTTCCTTATCGAACGGTATATATAACAGTCTGTATAAAACCCTAGTCATTAAAGTGGAGAGGGAAGTAACGTGTGGAATCTATTGCACTGATGTGCTTTTCTCATGTTCAGTAGTGGTAGTTATAATTATGAGTGAGTCATGATTTTAAATGTAATGTTTTAATGGGGAGTTGCAGAACGTACATATGTAGTAATTGTATGTGGCTAGATAGAGAACAGGGCGAGGTGACATGAATGTAGATACGTGGCGTTTGCTGATAAGAAGGTTTTGTACGGTAGCCAAGTGAAGAAATATAGTTAGTAGAAATGGCACAGTGGTGAACTGGTGTAAATTTTTAATAAAAAGGAATACATTTGCCGACATGAAATGCATATGGGTGGCCGTGAGTGAGTTTTAGTAAAGCAAATATAAGCGTAAGAAAACGTTAGTGTAAAAGAGGAAATTATCTGCCTGAGGCGGCGAGGCGGGATTCAATCCTTCAACCGGAGGTTTACCAGTCTGTGACTTTGTTAGTGCAGCACCATGACATAGCTATGCAATGCATGAAATATCATTAGCAAACCTGTCCGTGGTTTTAAAGAAGAACACAGGCCAGTAAGCACAGAAGAGTTCCGGTTGAATCCATATTGTAGCCGGTTAATAACTGAACGTGCAGACGGTATGTCATAATGCAGTGTATAAGTTCGGTGAACGGCGGGTAGATATGGTGTAAAAGCCATAATTGAGAAGTAGTAGACAATTATTAGTGAGGGTAAAAGCAGGTCTAAGGATACATGTTCCTAGCAGGGCTTGAACCTGGGACCCCATGTTCCCAAGACTGTAACTTTGCCCACTAGGCCACAGACAGACTAGCTGTTTGAACTGGAAATGTTTCAGAATAAAAAGGTATGGGTATTTCACGTGTGTAGATTTTGCCTGGTGTCGGTAAAATGTCCAATGGGGAGACATGTTGTTAGTGGGATAGGCGGCAGGAAAAAAAATGAAATCTGTCTATTGAAATGGGGTCAGAATGTACAGAATTTAATGTTTTTAAGGGCTGCGTGTCTGTGGCTGTTGTGGTTATTTCTGTGGGGAACCCTTGATGGTGTCACAACTTCACACAAGTGAAATCTTGGTCAGATCTTGTGAAATGAACTGGTCAACAAGCGCACAGTTGTGAAATGTGTGGGTAACAAATATTTTAATGAAAATATGTGTGGGTGTCAAATATTTAAAATAAGTTTTAAAAAATTATATATATATATATTTATATTTTGATTAGGTGCAAGTCTGGAGACAGAGACAGCCATTACAAAGCAATAATTTTGTGGTCAGTTAACCATTTCTTAGTCCATTTTTGTGTAAGTATAATAAACTATTATTTTTAGTAGTTTTTAGAACAAGCAGTATCAAGCATGACCTATATTTTTCACTTTATAAATTACTCTTTGCTCATATTTATAAAGGGTGTGACTAACCTTTGAGGGCACAGAATAGCCTATACACAATACACGTGATAGAAAGTAGCATATAAAAGCCGTGCGTTTCTGTATTTACAATTTCAGTGATTCACAACATTTATAACATCATTTTTAAATGTCTCTTTATTTACTGCACTGTTCAATAGTACACTCGTAATGTTGCGGTAAATAGAGGCACATTTGTGAACCTCTGTAATTTTTCATTCAAAATGTTGTTTTCGCGTGGATCGCTTTCTGGCTAACTGCAAAAGGAGAGCATTGCTGAGTTGAACTAGCATATCTTCCTGTCTGTATGAATGGAAAGTTGACTCTTGCTGTTTTTTTTTTTTGTTTTTTTTGCCTTTCGGTTCTTGGAAGCAGCTCGACAGGCCACACGGGCACACGGGCTTCCGATTCGGTTCGCAGGAAATTGCTCGCACTTCAAACCGGCGAAGAAGCAGTTACCCAAAGATTTTTTAAGTCGCAGGGTCTGTGATGCGCGCCGAATACGCGCGGCTGTGTGCGGACACAGGCTCACAGGCGGTGGAACACACACACGCAAGGCTGCGAGAAGTCGCACAAATAAACTCAAAGGTTTTAAAGATGTAACCATTTTGAGTGTGCAATGGAGTGCTGTGTAAGTGAGTAGTGATGATGTGGGTTACCTCCAAAAAAAAAAATCATATCATGAGAAAGACTATATTTATCTGTAATCATATAACAGTATATAAATATAATAGCATAGGATGTAATGTAATGATTTGCTTCTTATTGCATGGATTAGCTGTGTTGTGGAGCTTGCCAGTTTGGATATTCAAGAGCTTTGCATTGATGTTGTTTCATTATCTGGTTGGCGACTTACAAACAGTGGTGAAAGATTGCTAAATTAGTGACAGTTAATAACAGTTGAAGTTAATGACAGTTAATAACAGTTGAAGTTAATGTTGCCATAAGATATTCTGAAATAAGGCCACCACAATCCATGAGCCTTTTACTCAGCTAAAAGGCCTTTAGTTTGAGACCCTGAACAGCCAGAAGCAGGCGTCTGTTTGCCATTCTGAAATGATCATACTACAATGGATTTCCATGTATTTTCTTCCTTGGGTATTTAAAAAAAAATCTTTTGTGAAATCGTAAGATTAGGCAGTGATGTATCCAGGAATTAATTCTGGATCGAGTTGGGTGGAGGGTTCCGTATGTGCATCTTCTGAGTATTAATGTGTTTTGTGCAGAAAAATGAACATTTCAAACATCTGCCAAACAATTGTATTTCGGGACAATAAGTGGTCACTGTACATCATAGAATAAAATGATGAGCGCTTAAATTTTGCACATCCTCTTGTTTGAACATAGCCCATAATACCTAACACTTTGATCACATGATTTCAAGCAGTGGACCAAAACGTTGAGCTGTTTCCTTTGAAAACTTCTCTTCACGTCAAACCCTCACCACATCAAGAGCAGTGTGTTCAATTTTCTCACCTCATGTATGATATTCTTTAATGCTGTGAATTCTCTGAATGTTTACATAAATAAGTGACATATGTAAGTACGGATTAAAGGAGAACAGAACATACACAACAACACAGAAAATCATATTTGCATGCATTTTAATGAAGCTAATGTAATGCCAGAACCACAGCGTTTGCATGGGGGAAATGCAGAATTGACTAATAAACAAAACTCAGCAGATCACATCTAAACATGCAGTATCGATATTTGAAATGGAATTAGCTTAATTTTAGCTGTAAAGATAAGTGCATGGTGAAGCACATTATAAGATACCTGGGATTTCACCAGCCTGTGTCCCAGGACATTTTCACCATTCAGCTACCAGGGAGGTAATTGTCTACACAAGAGTGAGGCCATTAACGTTTCAAGAAAGACAAAGAAGTGTTGTTGATGTACTTCTTAACCCAGGGCAAGAACTTTGAGATCTGAGTATAAACGTTGGGCAGACTTGGGTAGGTGCAGTTATAATTATAGTTGAAGGAAACGATTCCCACTGCTAGTCCACTGCACACCAGGGGACCCCCTGAGTCTCCCTGCAAGAAACAGTTTTCAGGATTTAAGGAATTGTGGGAAAACACTTCAAGATTACGACTCACTATTCCAGCAAACCTCACTTCATGTCTGTTCTTTATATTTGCAAACGATGGTAGCAGATTACTCCGTAAAGTAGACTGAGTAAGTAGATTACTTCTTAAGGCTGAGGTGAATCAATATGCTCTTAATTGGAGAAAGTGTTGCATATGGGCACAAAAACTAGCCATATTGTAGAATTCGTGCATCAATGATCAGAAGCCAAACCTGCACTGTTTTAATAAATTTAAGGGAACAAATGATGAAATTCCCTTAACACAACAATCTAATTAGGAGCCTATTGGTTCACCCCAAGGGCAGTACAAACATGGAATTTTTATTCTTTAAGGCACATATAGGTATTTCTGACATAATACAAATAAAGAGGGTGAATCTAATGCATGAATATTTATTTGATGAAAAATTGAAAAATGACAAAACATACCTGGCAGAATCCTCTTTTGTCGGCATTTCCCCCTGCACACATCATCCTGGGCGTGATGTCTTCATTCCTCCACCGTTTCTTGGCACTCTGCTCGGGCCACAACACTCACATTGACCTCCAGGAGGCGTGAGCTTCCGTCCCCATTCGATTTGATGGCCCCCCCATCCTGCCACACCGCAGAGCGTATCGGGCTCTGTGTCTTCGTCTTTCTCAGTCCTCACCCGGCACACAGGTCAGCGGTTAACGCTAATCGTTCGTTTCATCTGAACACCCGTGTCTTCCTTCAGTGTGGTGTGACTTTAGTGCTTCGTGCACCTTGCACAAAACCAGCAGCTCACCATGTTTTTCCGCTCTATTGACTGCTGTTTGCAAGCCAAATTACCCCTCGGGGACATTAAAGCTTTACTCTACTCTGCCCTACTCTGGTTATGATGTGGTCTGATGTGGAAGGCCTACTCGGGGTGGGGGAGGCTGGGGGCCTACTTCACCATGAAATGACTGCTTTGAATTATTGACTCCCCTCTTCACACAGTAGCAGTGGTTTATAACCCCATGGCCACGAAAAGTTTGAGCTTACGAAAGCACAAATGGGATATGTAGTCGACAATTAGAGGTGAATGCTCAAGCCGATCATACTATGGACTTCACTTCCCATAACCCTTATAGAAATAAAAATGGTAAGAAGAAATTTTAGGATAGCGCTTCCGAATTTGCTTGTGTCCAAAGTTGGAAACAGCGATAGATTTACCCACTAGCATCTGTCCAAAATGTAAACAAACCAGGCAGTTTTCACGGTCGGGAAAACTTTTATGACAACGTCAGCAGAAGTCAGTGACTCACAGCGGTTGGAAAGAACGGTAACGATAATCTTATATTTGTAACGTTACCTATCAATATGCCAGCTAACGTCATTGTTACCTAGCTAGTTGTCAATGAATGAACTATGATATCTGATAGTATGATAAGTAGCTAGCTAGTTAATAGCTGTCGGTACACTGTCTGAATGTGATGTTCACTTAACTTAGAAAACTACCTGCCGATAGTTGTACTCGGTTGCTAAGGAGGGAATTAACGTGACTCCCCATGTTTCAGTGTTATGGGCACGTCTTGTAAAATTACAAGTTTGTTTTAGCTATCGATATCTCTTTTTAACGTTAGCTCCCCCTCAATATTTAGAACATGTGCATTTGTCCCCCTGAATTTAGTGTTTTCCTTTACATTTCCACCATAAATTGATGCAGAAAAGGCACAAATTGGTGCATAAAAATTCACCATGAAATGAAGTGTTTCACGCTCAATATTTCCTGGGGGAGGACCCCCAGACCCCCCCCCCCCCCCCCCCCCCCCCCAATGTTCAAACGAAACCTACACCACTGGCTGTACGTGATTAGCTTCTGCTCTTTGTCTTAGCCACAAACTTTTCTGGAACCATAAAAAACAAAATACAGAATATCACTACGCCCCCTTCCCCCCACATCTCCTCCCCAACAAACCAACAGAACATAATGAAATGCAGCATCATGTTTAATTTATTAATCAATATGTGCATAATTTTACAAAATTGACAAATAAACAATGCTTGGTAGATCTCTTCCATGCAAGCAGTAATATAATTTGTAAGTGGAACCTGCTTTATTATAAAGATAAGCACATGGTCAGTGTCCAGGCATACATTATGGTTGTGTATGGTCGCATATGACCTAACACCTACAAGACTGAATTATGTTTAAAATTAAAAATTTGAAACACCTCTCAAATTATGGAAATACTGAAACTATTTTAAAATAAGAAAACTTCTGGCTGATGAAAAAAAAAAAAACAGTGAATATGTCATTAATAAGACTGACTTGGTGGTATAGCTCTTCTGATAACAGACCAACACATTCTCCATCCTGTGTCTACTGGCATGGCCTTTCACTATTAAACTCCCAGAGAGACGAAGACACGGGCACTGCCCACCTCCACACCCCTACCCTGCCTACATAAGTGAGGGGTCATGAAAATGTAATAAGACTAAGGAAAGTTTTTGATGTACTTCTTGATCCAAGGCAAGAACTTTGAGATATGGAGCATCGCGTAGTTCTGGCAGGGCACGAGAGTCAAGCGCTCCGGCTGAATCAGCTGATGGCTCAGCTGAGTGATGTTCGCCTATCACAGTACATTCACTTAACAGGGCGGTCTACTTAAACAGCCTCCCTCGACTCATTCGGCAGATTCTGGCCGGGTAATGTCATCAACCTTATTTAAATTCTGCTGAGCTCTGAGTCTAGCGGTAAACGCATAATATACACAGTGTTGCCAACTATTTTCTATGGAAAGTAGCTATATGGCCTCCTCTAAAAGTCGCTAAATTGACAACACCGAATATATTTGATTGCGGGGACGTCTCACAGAGGGGCTGGTTTCACGAATATCGCAAGTCTTTCGCTAAAAGCGGAAACGTTCCAACATATGCGGGCACAGGTTAATGGCATGCTTATTGTTGAGTTTCTCACCATCAGAGTCAACGCTAGATGCTCTCACTGCTAAAGAATCCCTGGCGTGAATGCTTTCGGCTACCTTCCGGAACGCAGTAGAATTTTTTTAAAGCAGCCCACTGTGCCCATATTCTCAAGTGAAATATTTAAATATTATTTAACGGTGCCTGTTGAATAATATTTAAATAGTGACGTATTGAGAAATAATTCTTCGAACCTTATTGCTTCGATGCCTGCCCTCGCCCTTATGTCAGCGAATTAAGCGAAACTCAAAAACGCAATCCCCAATCGTCTCTGCTTTCGAGACCGGGCTATGCATCTTTTCCAGCGTATCCATTTGGCAGGAGTCGCTTCCGATAGCGCAACGCAATTATTTTAATGGAAACTAGAAAAATGACAAAGTATACCTTACAGAATCCTCTGTTGTCAACACTTCCCCCGACACACATCATCTTGGATATGCCGATCCACTTATTTTGGCACACCGCTTTGTCCACGACACTCATGTTGACTTCCAGAAGGCGTGAGCTTACGTGCCCATTCGTTTCGGTGTATCCCCATCCTGCCACACTGCAGAGCGTTTTGGGCTCTATTTTTAAAAAATCTTTCTCAGGCAGGGGGATCCACTGCACTTCTTTGCTCTTCTGAACTGCAGTCTTGCGCTGCTCCAGGAACAGAGCCAATCGGAGTCCTCGCCTGGCACACGAGTCAGAAACAGAGCCAATCAGAGTCCTCGCCCGGCACACGAGTGAGCTACTCCAGAAACAGAGCCAATCAGAGTCCTCACACGTCTTTTTGTGCTGCTTTTAAAAGCACATGGATCAACCGCCTACTGTGCCTCCACGTTGCTGTCGGCGTGGCACAATACAACTACAATGCCCATTTCGCAACGCAGGAGAGAGTGTAACCAGTTTAGTTCCACATTCAGTGAAAGATTTCTCAAAGAACCCTGCTAGAAAAGGAGGAATGCACCAGACAGAGATTCAGCTGTTGCTTAGAAGAATACAGCTGGCTTTAAATAAAATAAAGTCTAGTGTTTTTGTTAGATTACACCGACCTTATTTATACAACTATTACATTTTAATTTCAGTAATATTAAACCACAATGAAATGGTGAGTTGGATCAGTTTTATTAAAAGCAATTGTGTCTTCACACACAAATCACCATTATTGTTTCATGGGATTGCGCAAAGTACAAAGTACAAGGTTTTAAGAAGCAAAATAAAACTGCATTTTTTAAACAACACAAATTATGAAAAGTAAGGAAGTTATCCACGTTTAAGAATGCTTTTGATCCATTTTATGTAGCGGGGAATAAGCATATAAACATCCGGGGTTCTGTTATCTCCACATCGCTGTCCTGAGAAGGAGACGGTGCCGGCTGCCTTTCCATCGCACACCAGCGGGCCCCCGGAGTCCCCCTGCAGTGCACAGAATGGAACAATCCAGATATTTAAGACTATGGAAGCACACACACACACCCCCGGAGTCCCCCTGCAGTGCACAGAATGGTATGATCCAGATATTTAAGAGTATGGAAGCACACACACACACACACACACACACACACACACACACACCCAGAGTCCCCCTGCAGTGCACAGAATGGTACGATCCAGATATTTAAGAGTATAGAAACACACACACATACACACACACCCCCAGAGTCCCCCTGCAGTGCACAGAATGTTACAATCCAGATATTTAAGAGTATGGAAGCACACACACACGCCACAGACAAAACACACACACATACGCACAAACACACACACATGCACACACACACACAGGCACTAACACACACTCACACACAGGCACACATACACAGGCACTAACACACACTCACACACAGGCACACACACATACAGTCACACACAGACACTGTCACACACTCACACACAGGCACACACACACATGTGCGTGCACACACACACCCACACACACACACGTGCACACACACACACACACACACATTTGAATAAAAAGTGATAATGCTCTTTGTCAGCTCACTTTCTGTCACAGTTTAAGGCGTGAAAAATTGAAAGTTGAATTTGATCGCACCATTTCCCCGTTCACAGATAGCGTATGTAAGACTTCCTGTATCATGCAGTGCTTTCATACTTTTATTTTTTGAAACTTTGGTCAGACTGCTCATTCACTGCAGATCGTAGCTTGCTCTCGTGTCCTTAAATCAATGAAAGGAACATCTTGCGTCTTGAAAGGAACGTCGTTTTAGCCTGCTGGTTACATACCGAACAGAAGCCTTGAAACTGCCTCTGGCCCGTTGCACACACCATGCTTTGGGTAATCCGAACTCCGCCTCTCCACCGCTGAGCGCAGTCGGGCTGTCCCAGGACGGTGGTGTTCACCTCTTGCAGTTTGTCGGGGAGGGTGCTGTTGTCACCCACGTCCCCCCAGCCTGCTGTGCTGCAGACCTTGCCCGACGGCGGGCGCCGCTTCAGCAAAGGGATCGCCTGGACGGAGCTCGTCAGGTTCACCTTCCTGTCCAACTGACAGAAACGATGGGGGGGGGGGGGGGGGGGGGGGGCTCACACTTAACAGGGTTCTACAGTGCTCATTTTGTATTCGACTTTGCAATGGCCGGGATAGGGACATTCAGGGTTCCCAGTCTAAAGCAAGAGACACTCCAGAGACACTTCTGTGATGATGCTATGCCTCCAGAGGCTGTTTCAAATCAAAATCAAATTTTATTTGTATAGCGTATTTTACAGCAGTTGTCACAATACGCTTTACAGACAACCCTGGCCTAAACCCCCACAGGAGCAAGCCTAAGGCAACAGTGGCAAGGAAAAACTCTCTGTGGCAGATGGGAAGAAACCTTGGCAGGAACCAGGCTCAAGGGGGAAACCCATCCTCCTCTGGTCGGCTCAGGGTGCCGACTGGTGACCAGCATGTCAGTCAGTTTTATAAGATTTGTATGTATATTACCTGATTATTCTTTAAAAATCAAGTTTTTATCTTATTTTCATTTGGAACTATTCCCTATGGTGAATATAGCCTGTTCTCAAGGACACTGTGGCATAGCTTCCTATATCAGAATAAAATATGCACAACATAATTACTGCTTCCAGTAAGAAAAAAATGAAATAAAATTTCACCACACGAAATGTAACATTTGGATCTGCTTTGGGTTTCCATACCTTGAGTAGCATGAGGTCATTGTTTTCCTTGTTGTATTTTGGGTGTGGGTAGAAGCGGCTGACCCCCAGTACCTGTTGAGTTGATTCTGGTGAATGTAGTGAATGAGCACCCAGGACTATTCTGTATCGCCTGAAACTAAAAAAAAAAACAAAAAGAAGAGTGGTTGGATTTAGCTGCATTTGCAGGACTTCCTGAATGATCTTGATGGTATTGATGGTGTTCATTTTACTTTACTTTCCTTTGCCTGAAAGAAAAAAACAGCCAGGTGAAAAGTGATGATAGGCTACTCAACTGTTTATCCAGCTAACCCTGGCTCGGATAGTTTATGACAACTTTTACATTTGATTTTCAAGTGCATTAGCCTAACATCTTAACAGAAAAAAAGGTGTAAAAAGATGTTATTTTTTTGTTCACAGAACACATATGTAAATGTTAACAACTGTATTTCTTGGTGTTACGTATCCACGTTTAAATATAGCAATTTATTTTTTCCCCGTCCAGTGTGTGTGTGTGTGTGTGTGTGCATGATCTGTTATTGGCGGAACACTTGGGTCATTGGCTTTAGAGGCGATGTAATGAGAACTCACCCATTACAATGGGCAGCGGTGAGCACAAAATCTTCACTGACCAGAATTCCTCCACATAGATGTCGCTTGCCCTCCTGCAGAGAAACCATGTAAGGGCGGGAATGGGGCTTCGCTTCAGTACCCCCAACGATACCCAGTCTGTCCTCTTCAGCTCCTTGGGGTAGTGGCAAGGGGAACATTACATTGCATTTATTTGGCAGACCAAAACAGACGTACGGTATAGTAAGTGCATACCGAAGGTCATTGGAACAACTACAAAACACAGGTCCGATAAGGTGCAATACTCATACAGTTATTCATAGCCAGTCTGGTTCACACAGTAAGCATAGGCTAGGTCAGAAAGTTATGGTAAGTCAAACTAGGAGGAATGACAATGAGCTACAACATCAAGATAATGATACGAGTGGAATGTAAGTGTTGGATAGAGATACAAGGAGAAACACACCTCCACTCACAGCTGATTCCACAGAAAGATTTGGCGAACAATATTGAAATATTGAATTCAGTCAACTGATAACTATTTGCCAGTATTTGTGTTCACAGTTGTTTCGTTGCATAAAAAATAAATTCTGCATTATCTACTGCCGTCTTATGAAATTCCATTTGATATAGAGTTGAAAAGTACATTTCTCTACTGCAGGCTGGTTGGTCGTCACCTGCTTTTCCAAAATGTTATAAGTGATTCTTCTGCTTTTTCTGATCTGCAGCATTCAGACTGCAGTGCTGTGGTAATTCAACGCATATAAATTGAGCATTTTAGAAAAGGTATCTGACTTACCACTTTGCACAATGTACAGTGCCACACACACACAGAGTAAGAAAGTCATGGTCAGGCTGTATTGTCCAATGTCGGGATGCAAGTGAATTTAAATACATTGGAGTGATTTCTAAAGTCATTGCAAAAAAGGAAGTAATAGCTAACTTGTGAAATCTCCTAGACCACAAACAGACAAGGTGTTTCAGCAGACCAGGCACTGTCAATATTTTCTCAGCCTGAACTGGCAGTCTTAACATCAGTGCATTTCAATAGCATCATAATGTAAGTTATTTTTACTTTATTTTTTGCATAAGTACTGAACAAGTTAAATGCTCCAATGCACAGCAGAACAATCTCTAATACAATAGAGATAATACAATACATATAATTGTATTGTACTGTTATTCCAGCAGTGAATTCCTTCAAGAGAATATATATACACTTACTGGCCACTTCATTAGGTACACCTGTTCAACTGAAAACTGCACCCGTTAACGCAAATATCTAATCAGCCATTCACGTGGCAGCAACTCAATGCATTTAAACATGTGGACGTGGTCAAGATGATCTTCTGAAGTTCAAACCAAGCATCAGAATGGGGAAGAAAGGTGATTTAAGTGACTTTGAACTTGGCATGGTTGTTGGTGCCAGACTGGCTGGTTTGGGTATTTCAGAAACTGCTGATCTACTGGGATTTTCACGCACAACCGTCTCTAGGGTTTACAGAGAATGGTCCAAAAAAGAGAAAATATCCAGTGAGCATCAGTTCTCTGGGCGAAAATGCCTTGTTGATGGCAGAGGTCAGAGGAGAATGGCCTGACTGGTTTGAGCTGACAGAAAGGCAACAGTAACTCAAATAAACACTCGGCCACTCCTGTCACCTAATGAAGTGGCCAGTGAGTGTGTATATATATATAATTTGTTGTTAAAATTTTCAGTTACATGATTTAAAAAACCTTATGCACAAAGCAATCACAGTTGAATACATGCTCAAGTACTTAAACCTTAAGAGTTCCTTAATTCTTCAGTTTCTTTGAACAATATGCGTAAATAATATGCTACTCAGCCATGCAGATGTGGACTTGCTTTTGTATTTTGGATCATTGTCTTGCTGCTGTTCCAAGTGTTCTCCAATTTTAAGATAACAGAGTCCCTGAGCCTCAGCAATGGCTTTGTAACCCTTTCCAGACTGATATATTTGGTCTTCTGGTATTTCCTTTGATAGTGGCATAGTGTGTTTCTAGAAACTTTGTGGTGACTACTTTGATCTGATGGCAAAGTTCAGTATGAGTGAGGTTTAGTTTCAATGGGGGTGGGCTGCATGATGCTTGGTCGTGTTCAATCAGCTGAATCTAATTATCATACCATAAAATAATAATTTTACAAATGTGTTTCGTGTTTACTCAGTTTCCCTTTGTCTAATATTACATTTTTGTCCAAAGATCTGAGACTATTCAGTGTGACAAATATGAGATAATAGAGGACATCAGGAAGGGGGCAAATACTTTTTCATGGCACTGTATTGCAAAAATAAGAAATTTCAGTCTGCCATTACTATACTTTTGTAAAGCACTGTATATTATACAAACACGGTTCTGTTTTTGGAATATATATTTTGTAATACAGAAGACGCCGTAAACTCAGTTATCAATTTTACATATTTGCAGACTTTCTTCTTTGTACATTGTACATATCATCCTGATAAAAATGACCCTGACATCTGACTCCTCAGCATTTATATCCCTATTGTACATAGTTACAATCTGTTGAGAAGAGGTTTGCATTTGCTGTGCTATTGGGGTGGTAATATGTGCATCCACCAAGTTACACCATAGTAGAGCATGGTACTTATGCAGCACTGAGGGTTTGAAATTTGTTGTTCTTCTTCTCCTCCTCCCCCTCTTTATTGTCCCTGCATCCTGTCTAACAGTGATCAGTTAACCTCATTTAATGTAAACCTGTACTCACACGATGCCAATAGAATATTTAAGGCAATAGAACATTCTAAACAGAGTGTTCTGTTTAATGTTCTATGGCTACCATTCTTTTTGTTTCTCCCTTGCTAACTGCTCGCTACTTCCTCTCCCCACCTACAGAGCTTAGTTCACAAGCCACATTGCTGTTTCTCAGCCGAACTATGAGTGAAAGTGGGAAGAATAGCTTCCCGTTCTTACTGGTTGTACAACATGCTACAGTTAAAAAGAACACCTCCCTTTAAAATGTAAATGTTTGTTTTGAATTAACATAGTATGGACTATGGCTTACTAATGCTCACCCATACATCTCACTCACTCATTCACTCACACTTTCAGACTTGATGGTGTCACAACTTCACACAAGTGAAATCTTGGTCAGATCTTGTGAAATAAACTGGTCAACAGACAAGCGCACAGTTGTGAAACAAAATATTTGAATGAAAATATATGTGGGTGTCAAATATTTAAAATAAGTTTTTAAAAATTATATATATGTATATTGATATTTTGATTGGCTGCAAGTCTGGAGACAGAGACAGCCATTACAAAACAATAATTTTGTGGTCAGTTAACCATTTCTTAGTCCATTTTTGTGTAAGTATAATAAACTATTATTTTCCAAGTTTTTAGAGCAAGCAGTATCAAGCATGACCTATATTGTTCACTTTATAAATTACTCTTTGCTCATATTTGTAAGGGGTGTGACTAACCTTGGAGGGCACAGAATAGCCTATACACAATACACATGTCAGAAAGTAGCATATAAAAGCCGTGCTTTTCTGTATTTACAATTTCAGTGATTCACAACATTTATAACATCATTTTTAAATGTCTCTGTATTTACTGCACTGTTCAACAGTACACTGCGTAATGTTGCGGTAAATAGAGGCACATTTCAGAACGCTCTGTGAACCTCTGTAATTTTTCATTCAAAATGTTGTTTTCGCGTGCATCGCTTTCTGGCTAACTGCGAAAGGAGAGCATTGCTGAGTTGAACTAGCATCTCTTCCTGTCTGTATGAATGGAAAATTGACCCATGCTGACCCATTTTTTATTTTTTTGCCTTTCGGTTCTCGGAAGCAGCTCGACAGACCACGCGGGCACAGGAAATTGCTCGCACTTCAAACCGCTTCGGGCGAAGAAGCAGTTACCCAAAGATTTTTTAGGTCGCAGGGTCTGTGATGCGCGCCGAATACGCGCGGCTGTGTGCGGACACAGGCTCACAGGCGGTGGAACACACGCACGCAAGGCTGCGAGAAGTTGCACAAATAGACTCAAAGGTTTTAAAGATGTAGCCATTTTGAGTGTGCAATGGAGTGCTGTGTAAGTGAGTAGTGATGATGTGGATTACCTCCAAAAAATCATATCATGAGAAAGACTATATTTATCTGTAAACATACAACAGTATATAAATATAATAGAATAGGATGTAATGTAATGATTTGCTTCTTATTGCATGGATTAGCTGTGTTGTGGAGCTTGCCAGTTTGGATATTCAAGAGCTTTGCATTGATGTTGTTTCATTATCTGGTTGGCGACTTACAAACAGTGGTGAAAGATTGCTAAATTAGTGACAGTTAATAACAGTTGAAGTTAATGTCGTCATGAGATATTCTGAAATAAGGCCACCACAATCCATGAGCCTTGTACTCAGCTAAAAGGCCTTTAGTTTGAGACTGGAACAGCCAGAAGCTGGCGTCTGTTTGCCATTCTGAAACGATCATACTACAATGGATTTCTATGTATTTTCTTCCTTGGGTATTTAAAAAAAAAATCTTTTGTGAAATCGTAAGATTAGGCAGTGATGTATCCTGGAATTAATTCTGGATCGGGTTGGGAGGAGGGTTCCGTATGTGCACCTTCTGAGTATTAATGTGTCTTGTGCAGAAAAATAAACATTTCAAACATCTGCCAAACAATTGTATTTCGGGACAATAAGTGGTCACTGTACATCATAGAATAAGATGATGAGCGCTTAAATTTTGCACATCCTCTTGTTTGAACATAGCCCATAATACCTAACACTTTAATCACACGATTTCAAGCAGTGGACCACAACGTTGAGCTGTTTCCTTTGAAAACTTCTCTTCACGTCAAACCCTCACCACATCAAGAGCTGTGTGTTCAATTTTCTCACCTCATGTATAATATTCTTTAATGCTGTGAAGTCTCTGAATTTTTTGTATAAATAAATGACAAAGTATGCATTAAATGAGAATAGAACATTACATTACAGGCATTTAGCAGACGCTCTTATCCAGAGCGACTTACACAACTTTTTTTTTTTTTTTTTTTTTTACATAGCATTTTACATTGTATCCATTTATACAGCTGGATATATACTGAAGCAATGCAGGTTAAGTACCTTGCTCAAGGGTACAACGGCAGTGTCCTTACCCGGGAATCGAACCTGCAACCTTTCGGTTACAAGCGCAGTTCCTTACCCACTGTGCCACACTCCGTCCTACAAAACATACACAACAACTCAACTTATGATTGTGTACGGCTGGACATAACCCAGGCCCGATAAGACTTAAATATGTTTAAAATTAAAATTTGATATACTTATCGAAGTAATGGGAAATTCTGGACCAAAATAACAGAACTTCTAGCTGAAAAAAAGTCTGGATATATAAAGAATAAGACTGTCTGTTTGGTATAGGTCTTGTGAAAAGAGACTGATTCATTCACCATCCTGTGTTTGTTGGCATTTCACTAATCAGTTCCTATAGAGATGCAGACATAGGAATTACCACTACACCACTACCCTGCCTACATAAGTGAGGTCATGAACGTGTAATAAGACTAAGGAATGTTTTTGATGTACTTCTTGATCCAGGGCAAGAACTTTGAGATCTGAGTATAAACGTTGGGCAGATTTGGGTAGGCGCAATTTTTTTTATAGTTGAAGGAAACGATTCCCACTGCTAGTCCACTGCACACCAGTGGACCCCCTGAGTCTCCCTGCAAGAAACAGATTTCAGGATTTAAGGAATTGTGGGAAAACACATTTCTGTTCTTTATATTTGCGAACAATGGTGACATTAACAAAATTACTCCTCAGCAGCTGCCCATAGAATAATTCTACAGTTGGCAGTCTTTTAAGTGATTGGCATTTTTCCTGTGTGTTGCAAGTTGGGTGATTTACGCAAATGTATGCCGAGAGGCGTGTCTATGCCCTAATCTTCCAAGTCTGGATCACTGGTAGAATGATGTACAAACCTGGCACGCCCCACTTTCAGTCTTGTACCCTCCAGCGCAGATTATATTCGCTGGCAGTTTTTCTTCGACGATGTTCCACTGTCCCCTGCAGATGCCAAGGTCAATGGTGGACACGCTAACAACGCGAAGGTCGGTGACGGAGCCTTGAGTCCCGGTTGAGCCCCAGCCAGCCACGATGCACTTTGTGTTCGGACCAATGGGTTTATCCTTGGTCGGAATTTTCACACCCTTTGCATTTTTGCCTGATTTAACTTTTTTTGATAGCTTGAGAGACACAGAAAAAGAGAAAAAGAAAGAAAGAGAAAGGTTGTTAGACAATTGCAGCTGTTTCAGTTGACTCAAAGCATAAATGTTTTTTTTTTTTGCCTGGATCAATGGATCCACTGTATTCACAATTTTGTCTAGGTCTGTCATTTTTGATCTGGATGTAAGCAAATATGCAGTTATTGAATACAGGATACTTTGGAATGAAGATGTACAGGGGCAAGTGAACTGGGTTGGTAGCAGTATAGCGTGAGGCACGGGGAACTGGGCTTGCAACGCTAAAGTTGCAGATTTACTTCCTTCCTGCATAAATTAAATAACCTGCTGTGCGGATGGATTGTACGTGAAAGGACGCCCGCTGTGTCAGTTGCCCTGGCTAATAGCGCCTAATAGATGCTACACTGTAAACAAACAAAAAAAACTAGACGATTATACCTTCAGCAGCATGATGTCATTGCCCAAAATCACTTCTTTGTATTTTTGGTGCTTTATTCTGCTCTTCACAGTGAATCTCTGAATATTCTTATTTCCCTCTGTGATGTTATGGGTGCCGAGAACCACACTCATGTTTTCTCTGTAAAACATGACAGAGGTACGCTAGCATTAGCATTAGACCATTTACGCACTGGATTAGTAAGTTTTTTTTTTTTTTTTTTTTAATAATACCATCCGACTCTGGAAAATCTACTGAGTCACGTTTTTGTCTACTGTTCTCATCTCTAGCGGTGGTTGCTTGCAATTTTAAATGCACTTTTGCAAGTCAGTTATGCTGAAAGCTTCTGCTTTGACTAAACTGTAAAACGCACATCGGAAGATGCCTGTAAAATGTGTTCGCATTGAGACCTAGTTTGCATGGGGTCACAACTCATTTCTGTAGCAGATGTAGGCTACATGTACTCTATGTACTCCCGTTGCCGGGATACCGGTCTATCACAGGCATTCAGTAAGCATAATGTACATGAAAAAGACATTTTGTTATGTTATTTTTGGGGTATCAAGCACTTTGCCCTTCTGACGGCAGCACAGACAACCAAGTACAAAAGCAAAGGCCCTATGCAAAGGCTCAAGACGGCAGAATGAAATGTTGTGCATCGTGAAGAAAGAAACACATTTTACCCATGGTCACAGTGTGCTGCTGTGAGCACAAACTCGGGAGATATCAGGAATCCTCCGCATCTATGCTTCCCATCTTTCTGCACAGACGCCATGTACTGCATGGAGCCCTTCTTTGCGATATGCCCATTGATAATCTCCACACCAAAGGAAGCTAAACGATCAGAGGAAACACAGATGCTCGGCTGCTGGTGTTTCTCCCACACAAGAGTTATGGGGCCACAAGCAGCCTGTAACAAGACATTTTTTTTAAAATGTGTGTGTCTGTGATGAAGTGCAGATTTCATACAAATCTTCTGAGAAGTAAAAGTCTGGTGTATATGAATGTAGTTGTATTCTTTTGGTTTTATTCTGGCAGATAAAAAAGTTTTTTTTTCATTTGTTCCTCATAATACAAGTGTCCTGGGTATTAAAAAAAACTTGTTACAGTGAAAATATTTTCAAAAATATTATTCTTTGTATTTTTATTGAATGTCCCTTGTAGTGTAGGTTTCTGGCAGGTCTTGGGAGGATATAGCTGGTTCCCTATATGGAAGACACCACCTCTATGATCTCACTGCAGACAGATACACATTCTGTAGTGCTGAGACGTACCTGCTTGTGCCAAGGCAATCAGGAGACCCACTACCAGGGGAGTCAGGAGAGGTGCAGACATGGCGTCAGGGAGGATCTCAAACGTTTTGGACTGAAGATCGCTGCTGTGCACGATCAGCAGCCCTTCGCCGCTGTGCTTTTATTGAGGCTGGTCAGGAAACTGTGGGCAGCTGTGAGGTTTTCATCAGTACAGCCGCTGACATTTTTAAAAAACTAAACCAGTCCCCAGTGTGGGAAAGTGGTTTCAAAGTTGTTGAGCGGTTGCAGACTGTGGTCAGATTTTCTGGCAGTTGAGACGTACACGAGCCCCCCCATTTTTAATTTCACACTGGGGCTATTTTTTAATGTTTCAGTGTGCTAAAAGGACTGGAAATCAAAGGGGAAAATTTAGACGAAACGCCTAACATCTCAGATAATTCTGTAGGAAACTTATATATATATATATACATCAGTGGTATCAGGCTAAGAACACGGAGGGCAAAATGGAGCTTTCGAACGCAGAAACCAGTGTGAGTCCGTGAGCTCGACAAGACATTTTTCACAGAAACCAGTTTCATGACTGTTTTTACTTCACTGCTGTTGTGACAACGCCTACGGGAAGTAAGCACTAGTGTGTTGTTAGCCTTTATTGATCACAATTCTATGAGGCCATAAGATGTAGTTACACAAGGCAATAGTAGGCTATTAACTCATAAAATCTATTCTTAATGCTATTTGTTTTATCAGACATTCCAGAGTCAAGTTTTATTATGGTCAGCCGCACTAAAAATGTTCGTCAAACCTCCTCAACAAGCGGCAAAAGTGCTTCAACTGTTGCTTCAAACTGATGCTTCACTGAGCAAGGACGTTCCATTAGCCATATACGTGTTGCCTTAATTCCTCCGTCCAAGTATCTCACCCTTGCATCTCTTTCTCTCATCCTACGTTTGGGTGGAGCTAAGCTAAGCTAACATTTCGATACACAAATAAAGTATACATGTGTGATATGAGGAAGTTAACACACCGCTGATTCTTTTACAAAGGGGAGAGAACCTGACAGTTCTGCTTGGGGCCCATGACATTAATGAGAAATGAAAGTCAATCAGGGCTGAAGTAAAATTCTACCACATCCACCCTGGGTACGATGAGCGCAGACTGAGTCATACGGCCATTTATGACACGCTGACAGACAGAACAGGCCTCATCTCGAGAGTTACTGCGGGTTTATGCTAGCCCCTATCCCTTAGTTACCGCTGAATCACTTCCTCCCAACTAGTCCTAGTTGTCACTGAGAGGTCTGCACGTCACAGGTAACATCACAGTGAGCTATAGAGAACAAATTGTCTATGGCTGGGGAGCAAGTAAATTGGATGAGTGTGTATGCTTCAGATTGCACAGTGCACTGGTGCAGGAGGTGGCTTCCATCTTATATTTTATATATTTTAGCCACCTCATTATGAGTCATTATAAATAAATTCTAACATTCATTTTGTGCTGTATGCTTGCTGGCCACTTACAATACCAGGGCTAAACTATTACACTGTTTTAGTGATAATCGGTACTGTCAGTAAGTGC
The DNA here is from genome assembly GCF_013347855.1 of Anguilla anguilla. Lineage (NCBI taxonomy): Eukaryota > Metazoa > Chordata > Actinopteri > Anguilliformes > Anguillidae > Anguilla > Anguilla anguilla. Next base: position 5,811,978 of record NC_049204.1, on the reverse strand, counting down.
TCAGTGAACCCCAGAGAAAAAATTTAGCTGGGGTATACCAAGCTGAAACCAGTACAAGATCTGTGACCCTCAAAGTATAGGTTAGGTCAGAGTAAAGTTTACTGTGTGAACTAGACTTAATGCGTTCATGGCTATGAATAACTGTTACATAATGAGTATTGTACCTTATCGGACCTGGGTTTTGTAGTTATTCCAATGACCTTCGATATACACTTATTGTACGTCGCTTTGGATACAAGGGTCTGCCAAATAAATGTCATGTACAGTAGATCTCATTAAAGAACTCATGAGCTTTTGGCTTGATCTGGCTTTAATGCGTGTGGCTCCATTTGATGTAGATCTCGGACTCGTGTGCCGGGCGAGGACTCTGATTGGCTCTGTTTCTGACTCATGTGCTGGGCGAGGACTCTGATTGGCTCTGTTTCTGACTCGTGCCGGGCGAGGACTCTGATTGGCTCTGCTTCTGACTCGTATGCCGGGCGAGGACTCTGATTGGCTCTGTTCCTGACTTGTGTGCCGGGCAAGGACTCTGATTGGCTCTGTTTCTGGATCAGCTCAAGACTGCAGTTCAGAAGAGCAAAGAAGTGCAGTGGATCCCCCTGCCAAAAAGAGACAATGACATCAAACCCAAAACGCTCTGCAGTGTGGCAGGATGGGGGGCCATCAAATCGAATGGGGCCACAAGCCCACGCCTTCAGGAAGTCAATGTGAGCGTCGTGGACCGAGCAGAGTGCCAAGAAAGGTGGGGGAATAAACCGATCACACCCAGGATGATGTGTGCAGGGGGAAGTGCTGACAAAAGAGGATTCTGCCAGGTATGTTTTGTCATTTTTCAATTTTTCATCAAATAAATATTCATGCATTAGATTTACCCTCTTTATCTGTATTGTTAGAAATAGTACATATACGTGCCTTAAAGAATAAAAATTCCATGTTTGTACTGTCATTATTGTGCTATACTGAATAAAGGTAGCAAAAATGTTTTAACTGATGAAAGTTAAGACTGGGGTGAATCAATAGGCTCTTAATTAGGTTGTTATGTTTAAGGTATTTCATCATTTGTTCCCTTAAATTTATTTATTTATTTTATTTCACCGGGCAAGTCATTAAGAACAAATTCTTATTTACAATGGTGGCCTGGCAAGCGACAAAAGCCACTTAAGGGAAGGGGAGGTGGGCTAGAAGATAAAAGCATGTTTAAAGCACAAAATACATCAATAATAACAAGCTAAACATAGGCACATGAAAGCACAGGCAAGCAAACAACGGTCAACAAACGAGATATGGGGGGGATGAAGAAAAAAAAAAACCATAAGAGGGTTATGGGGATATTACACGGCAGAAAAACAGTTGCAGGAATCAGTGAAAATGTCCGAGATGGAATATTTGAAGGCAGAAATGGTAATAAATTTATCCAGTTTTAGGTTTTTTTTTTGCAGAGTGTTCCAGTCGCAGGCAGCAGCGGATTGAAATGATGCAAGACCGAGGGAGGTGTTGGGCTTTTGGAATTTTTAATTGGATATGGAGTGAGGACCGGGTGTTGTGTGTGACAAACATTGGGTGCAGCAGATGACACAGGTAGGAAGGTGATAGACAGAGAAGGGTCTTGTAAATGAGAGTAAGCCAGTGAATGGTACGACGGGTGTGAAGGGATGGCCAGTTGACCAGAGAGTAAAGAGTGCAGTGGTGTGTTTGGAAGGGGGCGTTTGTGGCAAAACAGACAGCAGAATGGTAAAGAGTATCAAGCTTGCAAAGTGTACCTTTGCATGCAGACCTGTATATTATGTCACCGTAATCGAACATGGGAAGAATAGTCATTTGTATGAGGGTGAGTTTGGCAGAAGAGGTAAAAGTGAATCGATTTCTATAAAGGAACCCAAGTGTAGCCTTGAGCTTAGAGATGTGGTGGGAGAAGGATAGCGTGCTGTCTAGCCAGATGCCCAAGTACTTATAGACTGTGACCTGATCCAGGGTAGCTCCCTCACTGGTGGTGATGTTGAGGGCTGGAGGGGGTGTGGCACCCTTCCGGTAGAACCACATAACCTTAGTCTTGGAGGTGTTAAGAGACAGTTTAAGGTGGGTAAAAGCCTGTTGGACTTGGAGGAAGCTATCCTGGAGTGTGTTTAGTACAGTGTTGGGGGAAGGACCAGTAGCATAAGAATTATGTCATCAGCGTATAGGTGAATGAGTGAGTTACCAGCAGCTTGAGGGATGTTATTGATGTATATGGAGAACAGTGTGGGAGCAAGTATGGAGCATTGGGGGACACCCTTGGTAACTGGAAGAGGGTGAGAGAGGAGGTTTTCATAGCTTAGTCGACTGTCAGTGGGGTGGGAAGTGTCTTCTGGGACCGGTGGGAAAACAAGGGTGCAGTACGATTTATGGCCAAAAAGTCGTTCGCTTCAGTTTCTGGGGAGAGATTGTTCCCCCCTGGTAGTACCCAGGGACTGACTCAACTAGGTGTGCCTGACCTTGTCACATGTGTCGAATAACTGGTTATAATCAGCTAGGTTATACCGTTAGCCTGTGGTAGGAGTGGGCTACGTCTTCCCTGCAAGACACACACCAGGACGAAATGACTGTGATGTCGGAACTGTGATGGCTAAATATGTTACAGAATGAGTAATTGACCCTATTGTAGTACTATGTACTGTCAATGGCACTTACACAAAATAGAAGGGGGGTGGTGGTGGTTCTATGATAGAATAGAATGCCCAAAATGAAGATTGCTGAAATTCACACTGAAATCTTCCCATTCCAAGCTAGTCCATAATACGTAACACTTTGATCACATGATTTCGTGCAGTGGACCACAATGCAGAGCTGTTTGCTTTGACGACTTTTCTTCGCATCAAAACCCTCACCACATCAAGAGCGGTGTGTTCAATTTTCTCACCTCATGTATGATATTCTTTAATGCTGTGAATTCTCTGAACGTTTGCATAAATAAGTGACATGTAAGTACGGATTAAAAGAGAACAGAACATACACAACAACACAGTAAATCATATTTGCATGCATTTTAATGAAGCTAATGTAATGCCAGAACCACAGCATTTGCATGGGGGAAATGCAGAATTGACTAATAAACAAAACTCAGTGGATCACATCTAAACATGCAGTATCGATATTTGAAATGGAATTAGCTTAATTTTAGCTGTAAAGATAAGCGCGTGCTGAATCATATTATAAGATACCTGGGATTCCATCTGCCTGTGTCCCTGAGCATTTTCACCATCCAGCTACCAGGGAGGTAATTGTCCACACAAGAGTGAGGCCATTAACGTTTCAAGAAAGACAAAGAAGTGTTGTTGATGTACTTCTTAACCCAGGGCACGAACTTTGAGATCTGAGTATAAACGTTGGGCCGATTTGGGTAGGTGCAATTTTTATTATAGTTGAAGGAAACGATTCCCACTGCTAGTCCACTGCACACCAGTGGACCCCCTGAGTCTCCCTGCAAGAAACAGATTTCAGGATTTAAGGAATTGTGGGAAAACACTTCAAGATTACGACTCATTATTCCAGCAAACCTCACTTCATGTCTGTTCTTTATATTTGCAAACAATGGTAGCAGATTACTCCGTAAAGTAGACTGAGTAAGCAGATTACTTCTTAAGGCTGAGGTGGATCAATATGCTCTTAATTGGAGAAAGTGTTGCATATGGGCACAAAAATTAGCCATATTGTAGAATTCATGCATCAATAATCAGAAGCCAAACCTGCACTGTTTTAATAAATTTAAAGGAAACAATTGATGAAATACCTTAAACACAACAATCTAATTAGGAGCCTATTGATTCACCCCAAGGGCAGTACAAACATGGTATTTTTATTCTTTAAGGCACGCATAGGTATTTCTAACAATACAGATAAAGAGGGTAAATCTAATGCATGAATATTTATTTGATGAAAAATTGAAAAATGACAAAACATACCTGGCAGAATCCTCTTTTGTCGGCACTTCCCCCTGCACACATCATCCTGGGTGTGATCGGTTTATTCCCCCACCTTTCTTGGCACTCTGCTCGGTCCACGACGCTCACATTGACTTCCTGAAGGCGTGGGCTTGTGGCCCCATTCGATTTGATGGCCCCCCATCCTGCCACACTGCAGAGCTTATTGGGCTGTATGTCTTCGTCTTTCTCAGGCAGGGAGATCCACTTCACTTCTTTTGTCTTCTGAACTACAGTCTTGAGCTGCTCCAGGAACAGAGCCAATCAGAGTCCTTGCCCGGCACACAAGTCAGAGCTCTACATCAAATGGAGCCACACGCATTAAAGCCAGATCAAGCCAAAAGCTCACGAGTTTGCGTCTAAAGACTCGGATTGTTGGCCCACTTTTTTTAGCTGATATAAGCAGCCATTGACAAATTGGTGTGGCAACTATGTGTGAGTGTACCTGGGGGAAGGGATTCATAAGTAACTTAATGAACCCGGGCCAACATCATAACTCTCAAGAACAGGCCTGTTCTGCCTACTCCAGTGGAGTCAGCGTGTCATAATTGGCCGTATGGCCCAGTCTGCAATCATGGTGGGCGTATTTGCAGTTTGAGTCACTCGTATTTTCCATACCTTCAGCAGCATGATGTCGTTCTCCAGTGTGTAAGCATTGTACCCAGGGTAGATGCGGTACCCTGCTACTTCAGCCCTGATTGACTTTCGTTTCTCAGAAATGTCATGGGCCCCAAGCAGAACTGTCATTCCGTCTCTGTTTTGTCAAAGAAGCAGCATGGTGTTAACTTAACCTTGTTCTCTCCCTCCAGTGGAGCTGCTCAGTGGCCAACAATAGAGGATTGTGGTTGTACTGGGCAGCTCCCAGGTGTGAAAGTGTATGAGTGTGAAGCAGGGCGTTCCTGCAAAAGAGCATCCGTGCTCAGTGAACCTCCCATGGGTAAATGAAGGTTAAATAAAAAAATAAAAAATTATCACACATGTATCCTTTATCAAATGCATCAAAATGTTTCAGTACCACACTAATTTGTTCTGCAAATCTGTACACAGACCAATACCTGTATCTGTGCTGCAAAAGTCTTTTCACAGCTTTTTATTGTGTGAAGTCTTTTTTTCACATATTTAAATTTGTACAATTTTGTGGTTGTATAAAAGGTTGTATAACAATAATACAATAATAATTTAAATAAGATAAACATATTTTCAACATACAGCATACAAAAATTCCAAGTTAGGCACACATACAAAGCACTGTCTATATGTCATTATTTAAAACTTGCTAAATCTAGGCCTGCCATTCAAAGTATTCATATCAAAATATGGCCAAGTTATTTGAAATAATTTAGGAAACATCGGGTGGCATTTCTTTGGAATACAACTTGTTTAATTCATCTGAGCTAAGCCGATATTGTTTTTTGTAACTTGGCCTAATTTTTATATGTTGCAGGGTAGCTAGAGTAGCCAAGTCATTATCTCGCAGAAGTGTCTATACGAGCGGTACCATAACTTACCGGACCAAATCGCAACACAAATTTCAGTGCTTACAGTAAGTTCGAAACCGTCCATAGTAATGTTATACACTTGGTCTGTCATCTCGGTAGCAAGGCAGCTAATATTAAACTTAGTCAAAATGCAAAAGGCAGACCTGTCTAAAGCGTGGGTGTATATTATTTGGATTTCAGAAATTAGTTAAAGTTTTTAATGCAATTTTTAGTTAGTAACCAAGCCACTGTAATGAGTTTGTGATTTGCCTGAGTCCAAGGGAGGGATTTTAACCCGAGCCTGTTACTCGTCTAAAGGTCCCACAGGCAAACACGCTACGCAGTGAGCTACTAGTGAAGAAAACACCAAGGCTGCAAAGCTTTTTAAAAAAGGTTTGCACATTTATCTGACGTTTTTATTGGCTGATGTACCTAAACGTCCAATGGGGAGACGTATTCTTTCTAGGCTTTGTTGTGTGGTCATGGGAAGTTGTTTGTGAATCCTGTCTGTTGACATGAGGTCAGAAGGCACAGAAATTAATGTTTTCAAGGGCGCAGTGTCATTGTGGTCATTGTGGTTATTTCTGTTGGGAGCCCTGAAAAGTGCCAAACTCTCGGTGCTGTACAGGTATAGGGCATGCAGCCCTGCCAAGGCATAACTTGGCGGGACGGCATACCTGCCATATCAATCCAGCTCAGTTGGGAGATCTTACTTTGTCCAGCAATGCCCTGCCGTCATTACAAAGGACCTGGACACCAGGAAACCTCCACAGATGTGCTTGTTCCCTTGCTGCACAGAGACCATGTAAGGTCTGGAGTGTGGCTGAGCCTCCCTGCCATTCACAATGCCTGAGTCCTGTTGGGCTGGGACACAAGGAGATTTTAGCCAGAGAAAGTGTGTTTACACTTCCCCACACTTGCTATTGCCGCTCGTCGATATACATTTAAAAGTTACACAAAGGAAGAAAATGAAAGAAGAACAACTTGGTATGACAAGGTATAATCCTGAAAAATAAAACTCACACACACACACATGGTCTGGATATTAGGACCACAAGTTCTCAAGTGAAACAAAGAAATGTGAATTAGGTACACATACATATTTTGCGCATAAGCAGGCATTGTGATATCGAACACAAAAGAGTCATCACTGTCTAAAAGATACTGAACAAGTGAGTCGGGGGGATCTGCTGGAGCTCCTTCACATCCCAGAACACAGGTTGGGACCTGCTGGGTGAGCAGGCCCAAGCAGGGAGGGAGGGAGGGAGAGAGAGAGAGAGTGAGAGAGAGAGAGGGAGAGAAAGAGAGAGAGACAGAGAGAGAGGGGGCATCTGTATGATCTAGTGGCATACGGATACACATTCTGTAGTGCTGGGACTTACCTGCTTGGCCCAAGGCAATCAGGAGACCCACTACTAGGGGAGTCAGGAGAGGTGCAGACATGGCGTCAGGGAGGATCTCAAACGTTTTGGACTGAAGATCGCTGCTGCGCGCAATTATCAGCCGTTCACTGCTGTGCTTTTATTGAATAGACAGGAAGCTGTCGACAGCATGTGACGGTTTTTATCAGTATGACAAACCACTCCTTTATCATATTGCTGAATCTCCAGCATGGGAAAGTGATTTCAGAGTGGTTAAGCAGTCCATCAGCTTTTCTATGAATTCAGAGACACATGAGACACCCATTTTAATTTCATAAACCAGCTTACTTTATTTATACTCAGTGGCACCTTTATTAAGTGTTCAGTACCTGTTCATTAACACAAATAACCTGCTCCTCCAAACAAATCATTTGGCTGCAACACAATGTGTAAAGCATGCGGACATGGTGAAGAGGTGTAGTTTTTGTTTGGCCAAACATTAAGCTTGGGCTGATTGTTGCATGATCTGTGTAACTTTGAACGTGGTGTGATTGCTGGTGCCAGACGTGGTGGTTCCAGCATCTGAAGAAACAGTTGCCACCCTGGGATTCTCACAAAATACAGTCTCCAAAAACCAACCCCCACGACCCTGCCCAGGATGCTTAGCGGGTATCGATAATGGATGGATGGATGGTATTCCTCCTGTTTAGTAGGGTTCGATAGGCTAGTGGACGCGGGTGCGTGCAGTGTAGTACCTGAAGCAGATCCATTCAGTGCAAAACCAAAAAAATGCACTTACATATTCATTGAAATGTTCAATCTAAATGTGTGAGATGTTCTGCCTGAAATGTATTTATGGTGTGGGTTATTATGAGCTCCTTGTCTCACCCACACATTCAATTTTATAATCTTGCTTTATTATTTACATTCACTGCTTGTTTTAGCTGTTTATTCTGTGTGAATTAATTAAAATAAAACAAGCAAAGAGCTTGATAAGGTGTCAGTGCAAGGGAACAGGGCAAGCTAATCGCTGTATTTCTCTTGGTGTGAACCTGGTGTTCTGTGTTTTCTGGTTTTGTCTGTTTCAGCTGCACGGATGGAGATGGTGGCCTCTGCTACAGCCTGTTGCATGTGCTTAGCAATGCCTGGTGGTCTTTGCAGACTCTCTTTGTTTAGCTGTCTCATCCGCAGCAGAACCTGCCCCCTCTCACCCCTGCAGCAATGAGTGCTAATCGCTCTTTCCGTCTGAAGACCCTTGTCTTTCATCAGTTGTGGTCGTGACTTTAGTGCATCGTGCACTTTACACAAAACCAGCAGCTTGCTGCATGTTTTCCAGCAAAGGCCGATTAGTAATGATGTGGTCAGATGCAAAAGGCGGGGTGGGGGAGGGAGGGGGGCTGGAGGGGGGGTTTTGTTCGAAATGAAACAACTGCTTTACATGATTAGTTTCTGCTCTTTGAACCATGAAAAATAATATATAGATATCATTGCCCCCTCCCCATCTCCCCCAAACAAACATACACAACCAAATCAAATGCAGTATCATGTATAATTTATTCATCACTATGTGCATAATTTGCATGATTTCAACAACGGGTTAGCATTTTGTCAGCTGTTCACTTTATGCTGCTTATGATACACTTGACCCAGGGCAGGTACTTGGATATTTGAGTGTAAACATTCGGTGTTTTAGGTGTGTTGCAGTTTCCAGCTTCATTGAAGGACACGATGCCCACCGCTGTGTCCTTACACACCAGAGGACCTCCTGAATCCCCCTGTCATTAGAAAAAATAAAGTATTGCTGAAGCAAATATCAAATTATCATTTAATTGATTTTTGTATTCAATGAAAAAAAATTTCACAGACCTGACAGAAGCCTCTGTTGCCAGCACTTCCCCCAGCACACACCATCCTGTTTGTGATTGGACTTTTCCATATTTTTTGGCACTCTGCTCGGTCCACGACACTCACATTGACTTCCTGAAGGCGTGGGCTTATGGCCCCGTTCGATTTGATGGCCCCCCATCCTGCCACACTGCAGAGCGTTTTGGGCTTGATGTCTTTATCTCTCTTTGGCAGGGGGATCCACTGCACTTCTTTGCTCTTCTGAACTGCAGTCTTGAGCTGATCCAGAAACAGAGCCAATCAGAGTCCTCGCCCGGCACGCGAGTCAGAAACAGAGCCAATCATAGTCCTCGCCCGGCACACGAGTCAGAAGCAGAGCCAATCAGAGTCCTCGCCCGGCACATGAGTCAGAAACAGAGCCAATCAGAGTCCTCGCCCGGCACACGAGTCAGTTACAGAGCCAATCAGAGTCCTCGCCCGGCACACGAGTCCGAGATCTACATCAAATGGAGCCACACGCATTAAAGCCAGATCAAGCCAAAAGCTCATGACTTCTTTAATGAGATCTATTTTACATGACATTTATTTGGCAGACGCTTGTATCCAAAGCGACGTACAATAAGTGCATATCGAAGGTCATTGGAATAACTACAAAACCCAGGTCCGATAAAGTACAATACTCATTATGTAACAGTTATTCATAGCCATGAACGCATTAAGTCTAGTTCACACAGTAAACATTACTCTGACCTAACCTATACTTTGAGGGTCACAGATCTTGTACTGGTTTCAGCTTGGTATACCCCAGCTAAATTTTTTCTCTGGGGTTCACTGCGCACTTACTGACAGTACCGATTATCACAGCACAAAATGAACGTTAGAATTTATTTATAATGACTCATAATGAGGTGACTAAAAAATATAAGATGGAAGCCACCTCCTGCACCAGTGCACTGTGCAATCTGAAGCATGCACACTCATCCAATTTACTTGCTCCCCAGCCATAGACAATTTTTTCTCTATAGTTCACTGTGATGTTACCTGTGACGTGCAGACCTCTCAGTGACAACTAGGACTAGTTGGGAGGAAGTGATTCAGCAGTAACTGAGGGATAGGGGCTAACATAAACCCGCAGTAACTCTCGAGATGAGGCCTGTTCTGTCTGTCAGTGTGTCATAAATGGCCATATGACTCAGTCTGCACTCATGGTGGGCTTTTTTGCTGACTCAGTCGCTCATGTTCTCCATACCTGCAACAGCATGATGTCATTCTCCAGTGTTGCAGCATCGTACCCAGGGTGGATGTGGTAGAATTTTACTTCAGCCCAGATTGACTTTCGTTTCTTAGAAATGTCATGGGCCCCAAGCAGAACTGTCAGGTTCTCTCCCCTTTGTAAAAGAATCAGCGGTGTGTTAACTTCCTCATATCACACATGTATACTTTATTTGTGTATTGAAATGTTTCAATGCCACACAAAAACATACCTGAGTCGGTGCCAGACTCTACCTTTCAGAGCTCAATAGGATGAGCATAATTTTATTTTTATTTTTTGAGACTTGTTCACATTTTTGTAAATACTAATAATACTAGTTCAACAGGAGATCTTACCACTTCAGGCAATGTGCTGCCGTCATTACGAAGGAGTTGGACACCAGGAAACCTCCACAAGCGTGCTTGTTCCCTTGCACAAAGACCATGTAAGGTCTGGAGTGTGGCTGAGCCTCCCTGCCATTCACAATGCCTGAGTCCTGGTGGGCTAGGACAGGAAGAGATTTTAACCAATGAGCATTTTTATACTTCCCCACATTCATTACATTTACATTCACGTACATTCTCTATCACCCCTCGTCAATACATTTAAAAGTTACACAAAGGACAAAAATTTAAGACTTTCAAAATGACGAGGTATGAACACTGCAAATAAAACACTTTAGGGACCACAAAGCATCAAGTGAAAATAAGAAATGTAAATTAGGTGCATATACATATTTTATACATAAGCATGCATCGTGATATTGAACTCAATCAAGTCATCACCTGGGGCAGAAGAGAGAGAGAGAGAGAGAGAGAGGCCATCTCTATGATTTAGTGGCAGACAGATACACATTCTGTAGTGCTGACACTTACCTGCTCGGGCCAAGGCAATCAGGAGACCCACTACCAGGGGAGTCAGGAGAGGTGCAGACATGGCGTCAGGGAGGATCTCAAACGTTTTGGACTGAAGATCGCTGCTGTGCACAATGATCAGCCCTTCGCCGCTGTGTTTTTATTGAGGCTGGTCAGGAAACTGTGGACAGCTGTGAGGTTTTCATCAGTACAGCCGCTGACATTTTTTAAAAACGAAACAAATCCTTTGTCATATTGCAGAGTCCCCAGTGTGGGTAAGTGGTTTCAAAGTTGTTGAGTGGTCGCAGACTGTGGTCAGATTTCCCGGCAGTTGAGACCACAAGCCCCCCATTTTTAATTTCACACTGGGGTTATTTTTGAAGATTTAAAAGAAAAAAATTATTTCTGGCGAATCCTGGGGGCTGACCAAGAACAGTCATTGTCCGTAACTGAGTGAGTGAACGGCTGACTTACTACCTGCTGTTGAAACACGCGTGTGTGGCTAGCACACAGCCGCCCAGTAGGTGGCAGAATGCACGTATGCTTCTTTCCGAGCCGTCATTAAACGCAAAGCAGCCTGTATTGTGTGCAAGAGGACTGGAAGATGAGGAAGAGACGGAAGGAGTGAACTGGAACGAGCCCGTCGACTCTCAGTGGGGTGGGAAGTGTCTTCTGGGACCGGTGGGAAAACAAGGGTGCAGTACGATTTATGGCCAAAAAGTCGTTCGCCTCAGTTTCTGGGGAGAGATTGTTCCCCCCTGGTAGTACCCAGGGACTGACTCAACTAGGTGTGCCTGACCTTGTCACATGTGTCAAATAACTGGTTATAATCAGCTGGGTTATACCGTTAGCCTGTGGTAGGAGTGGCCTACGTCTTCCCTGCCAGACACACACCAGGACGAAATGACTGTGATGTCGGAACTGTGATGACTAAATATGAGAATGTTACAGAATGAATAATTGACCCTATTGTAGTACTATGTACTGTCAATGGCACTTACACAAAATAGAAGGGGGGTGGTGGTGGTTCTGTGATAGAATAGAATGCCCAAAATGAAGATTGCTGAAATTCACACTGAAATCTTCCCATTCCAAGCTAGTCCATAATACGTAACACTTTGATCACATGATTTCGTGCAGTGGACCACAATGCAGAGCTGTTCGCTTTGACGACTTTTCTTCGCATCAAAACCCTCACCACATCAAGAGCCGTGTGTTCAATTTTCTCACCACATGTATGATATTCTTTAATGCTGTGAATTCTCTGAATGTTTGCATAAATAAGTGACATGTAAGTACGGATTAAAGGAGAACAGAACATACACAACAACACAGTAAATCATATTTGCATGCATTTTAATGAAGCTAATGTAATGCCAGAACCACAGCATTTGCATGGGGGAAATGCAGAATTGACTAATAAACAAAACTCAGTGGATCACATCTAAACATGCAGTATCGATATTTGAAATGGAATTAGCTTAATGTTAGCTGTAAAGATAAGTGCATGGTGAAGCACATTATAAGATACCTGGGATTCCATCTGCTTGTGTCCCTGGGCATTTTCACCATCCAGCTACCAGGGAGGTATTTGTCTACACAAGAGTGAGGCCATTAAGGTTTCAAGAAGGACAAAGAAGTGTTGTTGATGTACTTCTTAATCCAGGGCAAGAACTTTGAGATCTGAGTATAAACGTTGGGCCGATTTGGGTAGGTGCAATTTTTTTTATAGTTGAAGGAAACGATTCCCACGGCTTCTCCACTGCACACCAGGGGACCCCCTGAGTCTCCCTGCAAGAAACAGTTTTCAGGATTTAAGGAATTGTGGGAAAACGACTCATTATTCCAGCAAACCTCACTTCATGTCTGTTCTTTACATTTGCAAACAATGGTAGCAGACTACTCCGTAGAGTAGACTGAGTAGGCAGATTACTTCTTAAGGCTGAGGTGAATCAATATGCTCTTAATTGGAGAAAGTGTTGCATATGGGCACAAAAACTAGCCATATTGTAGAATTCATGCACCAATGATCAGAAGCCAAACCCTGCACTGTTTTAATAAATTTAAGGGAACAAATTACGAAATACCTTAAACACAACAATCTAATTAGGAGCTTATTGATTCACCCCAAGGGCAGTACAAACATGGAATTTTTATTCTTTAAGGCACGCATAGGTATTTCTAACAATACAGATAAAGAGGGTGAATCTAATGCATGAATATTTATTTGATGAAAAATTGAAAAATGACAAAACGTACCTGGCAGATTCCTCTGTTGCCGACAATTCCCCCAGCACACACCATCCTGTTTGTGATTGGTTCATTCCATATTTCTTGGCACAGCTTTCGGTCCACGACACTCACGTTGACTTCCAGGAGGCGTGAGCTTAAGGCCCCGTTCGTTTCAGTGGCCCCCCATCCTGCCACACTGCAGAGCGTTTTGGGCTTGATGTCTTCATCTCTCTTTGGCAGGGGGATCCTATCCACTTTTTTGCTCTTCTGAACTGCAGTCTTGAGCTGCTCCAGAAACAAAGCGAATCAGAGTCCTTGCCCGGCACACGAGTCAGAGCTCTACATTAAATGGAGCCACGCGCATTAAAGCCAGATCAAGCCAAATGCTCACAAGTTTGTGTCTAAAGACTCAGACTGTTGGGCCACTTTGGAAAAAGCAACAAGCCCATGTGCGCACTTGTTCTCCTGACATAAGCAGCCATTAACAAATTGGCCCTCTATACCTCAGTGTCACGTTACCTGTGATGTGCAAATCGGTCAGTGACAACTATATCGGAACCTGGGAGGAAGGAAGTCATAAGTAACTTAAGGAACCCGGGCCTACATAAACCCACCGTAACTCTCAAGGTGAGGCCAGTTCTGCCTACTCTAGTGGAGTCGGTGTGTCATGATTGCCCATATGACCCAGTCTGCACTCATGGTGGGCGTATTTCCTGAATCAGTGATTCGTATTCTCCATACCTGCAACAGCATGATGTCATTCTCCAGTGTGCTAGCATTGTACTTAGGGTGGATGTGGTATTTAGCCACTTTAACCCTGATTGACTTTTTTTCCTTAGAAATGTCATGGGCCCCAAGCAGAACTGTCAGGCTCTCTCTCCTTTATAAAAGAAGAAGCACAGTGTTACCCTCCCCTTATCACACATGTATACTTTATTTGTGAACTAAATGTTTCAGTATCACACAGCAAAGAACCTGAGTCTGTACCAGAACATGACTTCCACAGTTTTTTTATGATGAGTGTAGTCATGGTTTTGGTACCTGTATTGTTGTAAATACTAATCCAGCTCAATGTGAGATCTTACCTCTCCCCGCAATGTGCTGCTGTCATTACAAAGGAGTTGGACACCAGGAAACCTCCACAGAAGTGCTCGTTTCCTTGCTGCACAGAGACCATGTAAGGCCTGGAGTGTGGGCGAGCCTCCTTGCCATTCACAATGCCTGAGTCCTGTTGGGCTAGGACAGAAAGAGATTTTAGCCAATGAGCATTTTTATCCTTCCCCACATTCATTACATTTACATTAACGTACATTCTCTATCACCCCTCATCAATACTTTTAAAAGTTACACAAAGGACGAAAATTAAAGACTTTCAAAATGACGAGGTATGAACACTGCAAATAAAACACTTGAGGGACCACTAATCATCAAGGGAAAATAAGAAATGTAAATTAGGTGCATATACATATTGTATACATAAGCAGGCATGGTGATATTCAACTCAATCAAGTCATCACCTGGGTCAGAAGAGAGAGAGAGAGAGAGAGAGGCCATCTCTATGATCTTGTGGCAGACAGATACACATTCTGTAGTGCTGACACTTACCTGCTTGGCCCAAGGCAATCAGGAGACCCACTACCAGGGGAGTCAGGAGAGGTGCAGACATGGCGTCAGGGAGGATCTCAAACGCTTTGGACTGAAGATCGCTGCTGTGCACAATGATCAGCCCTTCGCTGCTGTGCTTTTATTGAGGCTGGTCAGGAAACTGTGGACAGCTGTGAGGTTTTCATCAATACGACTGCTGACATTTAAAAAAAAACTGAAACCACTTTCCCACACTGGGGACTGGTTTAAAGTTGTTGAGCGGTCGCAGACTGTAGTCAGATTTCCCAGCAGTTGAGACCACGAGCCCCCCCATTTTTAATTTCACACTGGGGCTATTTTTAATGATTTAAAAGAAAAAAATAATTTCTGCCAAACCCTGGGGGTCGACCAAGAACAGTCATTGTCCGTAACTGAGTGAGTGAACAGCTGACTTACTACCTGCTGTTGAAACACGCGTTTGTGGCTAGCACACAGCCGCCCAGTAGGTGGCAGAATTCACGTATGCTTCTGTCCGAGCCGTCATTAAACGCAAAGCAGCCTGTATTGTGTGCAAGAGTGTTTCAGGACTGGAAATCAAAGGGGAAAATTTAGATTAAACACCTAACATCTCAGATAATTCTGTAGGAAACTTATATATATATATAGAATATATATATATCTACATCAGTGGTATCAGGCTAAGAACATGGAGGGCAAAATGGAGCTTTCGAACGCAGACACCAGTGTGAGTCTGTGAGCTCGACAATACATTTTTCACAGAAACCGTAGTTTCATGACTGTGTTTACTTCACTGCTGTTGTGACAACGCCTACGAGAAGTAAGCACTAATGTGTTTGTTAGCCTTTATTGATCACAATTCTATGAGGCCATACGATGTAGTTACAAAAGCCAATAGTAGGCTATTAACTCATAAAATCTATTCTTAATGCTGCTTGTTTTATCAGACATTCCAGAGTCAAGTTTTATTATGGTCAGAAGCACTAAAAATGTCCATCAAACCTCCTCAACAAATGCCTAAAGTGCTTCAACTGTTGCTTCAAACTGATGCTTCACTGAGCAAGGACATTCCATTAGCCATATACGTGTTGCCTTGATTCTTCCGTCCAAGTATCTCATCCTTGCATCTCTTTCTCTCATCCTACGTTTGGGTGGAGCTAAGGAGAGAGGAAAGGACACGAGGAAGAGATGGAAGGACTGAACTGGAACGAGCCCGTCGACTCTCAGTGGGGTGGGAAGTGTCTTCTGGGACCGGTGGGAAAACAAGGGTGCAGTACGATTTATGGCCAAAAAGCCGTTCGCTTCAGTTTCTGGGGAGAGATTGTTCCCCCCTGGTAGTACCCAGGGACTGACTCAACTAGGTGTGCCTGACCTTGTCACATGTGTCAAATAACTGGTTATAATCAGCTGGGTTATACCGTTAGCCTGTGGTAGGATTGGGCTACGTCTTCCCTGCAAGACACACACCAGGACGAAATGACTGTGATGTCGGAACTGTGATGACTAAATATGTTACAGAATGAGTAATTGACCCTATTATAGTACTATGTACTGTCAATGGCACTTACCCAAAATAGATAGGGGTGGTGGTGGTTCTATGATAGAATAGAATGCACAACGTGATGATTGCTGAAATTTCACGCTGAAATCTTCCCGTTCCAAGCTGGTCCATAATATGTAACACTTTGATCACATGATTTCGTGCAGTGGACCACAATGCAGAGCTGTTCGCTTTGATAACTTTTCTTTGCATCAAAACCCTCACCACATCAAGAGCGGTGTGTTCAATTTTCTCACCTCATGTATGATATTCTTTAATGCTG
Source organism: Anguilla anguilla (assembly GCF_013347855.1). Lineage (NCBI taxonomy): Eukaryota > Metazoa > Chordata > Actinopteri > Anguilliformes > Anguillidae > Anguilla > Anguilla anguilla. The sequence continues at coordinate 5,795,575 of NC_049204.1, read as the reverse complement.
TGAATTCTCTGAATGTTTGCATAAATAAGTGACATATGTAAGTACGGATTAAAGGAGAACAGAACATACACAACAACACAGTAAGTCATATTTGCATGCATTTTAATGAAGCTAATGTAATGCCAGAACCACAGCGTTTGCATGGGGGAAATGCAGAATTGACTAATAAACAAAACTCAGTGGATCACATCTAAACATGCAGTATCGATATTTGAAATGGAATTAGCTTAATTTTAGCTGTAAAGATAAGCGCGTGCTGAATCATATTATAAGATACCTGGGATTCCATCTGCCTGTGTCCCTGGGCATTTTCACCATTCAGCTACCAGGGAGGTATTTGTCTACACAAGAGTGAGGCCATTAACGTTTCAAGAAAGACAAAGAAGTGTTGTTGATGTACTTCTTAATCCAGGGCAAGAACTTTGAGATCTGAGTATAAACGTTGGGCCGATTTGGGTAGGTGCAATTTTTATTATAGTTGAAGGAAACGATTCCCACTGCTTCTCCACTGCACACCAGGGGACCCCCTGAGTCTCGCTGCAAGAAACAGATTTCAGGATTTAAGGAATTGTGGGAAAACACTCCAAGATTACGACTCATTATTCCAGCAAACCTCACTGCATATCTGTTCTTTATATTTGCAAACAATGGTAGCAGGCTACTTCTTAGAGTAGACTGATTAGACAGATTTCTCCTTAAGACTGAGGTCAATCACTATGCTCTTAATTGGATAAAGTGTTGCACATGGTCACAAAAACAAACCATATTGTAGAATTCATGCGAATGATCAAAAGCCAAACCTGCACTCTTTTTGCGGCCCCCATCATTGCAGCTCACATAACAGAGCTCCTTAACGTCTCCCTCCATACGGCCGAAATACCAGCTGGTTGGAAAGAAGAGACTGCGCTTCCTCTGTTTAAAGGCGGTGATCGAGCTGATCCAAACAGTTACAGGCCCATTTCTATCTTGCCTTGTGTTTCCAAGGTATTCGAAAAACTTGTTAACAAACAGCTAACTGACTATCTGGATGTGAATGGTATACTGTCTGGGGTGCAGTCTGGTTTTCGTTCTGGGTATGGTTGTGTTACAGCTACTCTAAAGGTTCTAAATGGTATTACATCTGCATTAGATGTCAAACAACACTGTGCTGCAATATTCATTGACCTTGCCAAAGCTTTCGATACGGTTCATCATACCATTCTTATAAATAGACTGAGCAGCACTGGGGTCACTAATCACTCACTGGCTTGGTTCTCTCACTATCTCTCTCACCGGGTGCAATGCGTGAGGTATGAAAACCTTCTCTCTCACCCTCTCCCAGTTACCAGGGGTGTCCCCCAAGGCTCCATATTTGCTCCCACACTGTTCTCCATATACATCAATAACATCCCTCAAGCTGCTGGTAACTCACTCATTCACCTATATGCTGATGACATAATTCTTAGCTACTGGTCCTTCTCCCGACACTGTACTAAACACACTCCAGGATAGCTTCCTCCAAGTCCAACAGGCTTTTACCCACCTTAAACTGCCTCTTAACACCTCCAAGACTAAGGTTATGTGGTTCTGCCGGAAGGGTGCCACACCCCCTCCAGCCCTCAACATCACCACCAGTGAGGGAGCTACCCTGGATCAGGTCACAGTCTATAAGTACTTGGGCATCTGACTAGACAGCACGCTATCCTTCTCCCACCACATCGCTAAGGTCAAGGCTACACTCAGGTTCCCTGATAGAAATCGATTCACTTTTACCTCTTCTGCCAAACTCACCCTCATACAAATGACTATTCTTCCCATGTTCGATTGATGTTTAGTTTGTTATTATTGATGTATGTTGTGCTTTTAACACACTTTTATCTTCTAGCCCACCTCCCCTTCCCTTAAGTGGCTTTTGTAGCTTGCCAGGCCACCATTGTAAATAAGAAATTGTTCTTAATGACTTGCCCGGTGAAATAAAGGTGAAATAAAATAGATAAATAAATTTAAGGGAACAAATGATGAAATACCTTAAGCATAACAACCTAATTAAGAGCCTATTGATTCACCTCAGTCTTTATTTTCATCAGTTAAAACGTTTTTGCTACTTTTTTTATTCAGTATAGCACAATAATGACAGTACAAACATGGAATTTTTATTCTTTAAGGCACGTATATGTACTATTTCTAACAACACAGATAAAGAGGGTAAATCTAATGCATGAATATTTATTTAATGAAAAACTGAAAAATGACAAAACATACCTGGCAGAATCCTCTTTTGTCGGCACTTCCCCCTGCACACATCATCCTGGGTGTGATCGGTTTATTCCCCCACCTTTCTTGGCACTCTGCTCGGTCCACGACGCTCACATTGACTTCCTGAAGGCGTGAGCTTGTGGTCCCATTCGATTTGATGGCCCCCCATCCTGCCACACTGCAGAGCGTATTGGGCTGTATGTCTTCGTCTTTCTCAGGCAGGGAGATCCACTTCACTTCTTTGGTCTTCTGAACTACAGTCTTGAGCTGCTCCAGAAACAGAGCCAATCAGAGTCCTTGCCCGGCACACAAGTCAGAGCTCTACATCAAATGGAGCCACACACATTAAAGCCAGATCAAGCCAATAGCTCATGAGTTTGCGTCTAAAGACTTGGATTGTTGGTCCACTTTTTTTAGCTGATATGAGCAGCCATTGACAAATTGGTGTGGCAACTAGGTGTGAATGTACCTGGGGGAAGGGATTCATAAGTAACTTAAGGAACCGGGGCCAACATCATAACTCTCAAGAACAGGCCTGTTCTGCCTACTCCAGTGGAGTCAGCGTATCATAATTGGCCGTATGACCCAGTCTGCACTCATGGTGGGCGTATTTGCGGTTGGAGTCACTCGTATTTTCCATACCTGCAGCAGCATGATGTCATTCTCCAGTGTGTCAGCATTGAACCCAGGGTAGATGCGGTACTCTACTTCAGCCCTGATTGACTTTCGTTTCTCAGAAATGTCATGGGCCCCAAGCAGAACTGTCATTCCGTCTCTGTTTTGTCAAAGAAGCAGTATAGTGTTAACCCCATCTTGTTCTCTCCCTCCAGTGGTAAATGGTAAATGGACTGCATTTATATAGCGCTTTTATCCAAAGCACTTTACAATTGATGCCTCTCATTTGCCAGAGCATTTAGGGGTTAGGGGTTAGGGGTTAGGTGTCTTGCTCAAGGACACTTCGACACGCCCAGGGCGGGGTTTGAACCGGCAACCCTCTGACTGCCAGACAATCGGTCTTATCTCCTGAGCTATGTCGCCCCAGTGGAGCTGCTCAGTGGCCAACAATAGAGGATTGTGGTTGTACTGGGCAGCTCCCAGGTGTGAAAGTGTATGAGTGTGAAGCAGGGCGTTCCTGCAAAAGAGCATCCGTGCTCAGTGAACCTCCCATGGGTAAATGAAGGTTAAATAAATAAATAAAAATTATCACACATGTATCCTTTATCAAATGCATCAGTACCACACTAATTTGTTCTGCAAATCTGTACACAGATCAATACCAATACCATCAATAAGCGTGGGTGTATATTATTTGGATTTCAGAAATTAGTTAAAGTTTTTAATGCAATTTTTAGTTAATAACCAAGCCACTGTAATGAGTTCGTGATTTGCCTGAGTCCAAGGGAGGGATTTGAACCCGAGCCTGTTACTCGTCTAAAGGTCCCACAGGCAAACACGCTACCCAGTGAGCTACTAGTGTAGAAGACACCAAGGCTGCAAAGCTTTTTAAAAAAGGTTTGCACATTTATCTGACGTTTTTATCGGCTGATGTACCTAAACGTCCAATGGGGAGACGTATTCTTTCTAGGCTTTGTTGTGTGGTCATGTGAAGTTGTTTGTGAATCCTGTCTGTTAACATGAGATCAGAAGGCACAGAAATTAATGTTTTCAAGGGCGCAGTGTCTGTGGTCATTGTAGTTATTTCTGTTGGGAGGCCTGAAAATTATTAAACTCTCGGTGCTGTACAGGTATGAGGCATGCAGCCCTGCCAAGGCATAACTTGGCGGGACGGCATACCTGCCATATCAATCCAGCTCAGTTGGGAGATCTTACTTTGTCCAGCAATGCGCTGCCGTCATTACAAAGGACCTGGACACCAGGAAACCTCCACAGATGTGCTTGTTCCTTTCCTGCACAGAGACCATGTAAGGCCTGGAGTGTGGCTGAGCCTCCCTGCCATTCACAATGCCTGAGTCCTGTTGGGCTGGGACACAAGGAGTTTTTAGCCAGAGAAAGTGTGTTTACACTTCCCCACACTTGCTATTGCCGCTCGTCGATATAAATTTAAAAGTTACACAAAGGAAGAAAATGAAAGAAGAACAACTTGGTATGACAAGGTATAATCCTGAAAAATAAAACTCACACACACACACGGTCTGGATATTAGGACCACAAGTTCTCAAGTGAAACAAAGAAATGTGAATTAGGTACACATACATATTTTGCGCATAAGCAGGCATTGTGATATCGAACACAATAGAGTCATCACTGTCTAAAAGATACTGAACAAGTGAGTCGGGGGGGTCTGCTGGAGCTCCTTCACATCTCAGAACACAGGTTAGGACCTGCTGGGTGAGCAGGCCCAAGCAGGGAGGGAGGGAGAGAGAAAGAGAGAGAGAGGGAGAGAGAGAGAGAAAGAGAGTGAGAGAGAGCGAGGGAGAGAAAGAGAGAGAGACAGAGAGAGAGGGGGCATCTATATGATCTAGTGGCATACAGATACACATTCTGTAGTGCTGGGACTTACCTGCTTGGCCCAAGGCAATCAGGAGACCCACTACCAGGGGAGTCAGGAGAGGTGCAGACATGGCGTCAGGGAGGATCTCAAACGCTTTGGACCGAAGATCGCTGCTGCGCGCAATTATCAGCCGTTCACTGCTGTGCTTTTATTGAGGCTGGACAGGAAACTGACAACATGTGACATTTTTTATCAGTATAACTGCTGACATTTCTTAAACAAAACCACTCCTTTATCATATTGCTGAATCTCCAGCATTGGAAAGTGATTTCAGAGTTGTTAAGCAGTCCATCAGCTTTTCTATGAATTCAGAGACGCATGAGACGCCCATTTTAATTTCACACACCAGCTGACTTTATTTATACTCAGTGGCAGCTTTATCAAGTATACAGTACCTGCATCAATAACCTGCTCCTTCAAACAAATTATTTGGCTGCAAGTCAATGTGTAAAGCATGTGGACGTGGTGAAGAGGTGTAGTTTTTGTTTGGCCATTAAGCTTGGGCTGATTTTTGTATGATCTGTGTGACTTTGAACGTGGTGTGATTGCTGGTGACAGACGTGGTGGTTCCAGCATCTCAAGGAACAGCTGCCACCCTCACACACTACAGCCTCTAGAGTTTTGAGAATAATGTGATAAACAAAAACCAACCCCCACGACCCTGCCCAGGATGCTTAGCGGGTATCGATAATGGATGGATGGTATTCCTCCTGTTTAGTAGGGTTTGATAGGGTAGTGGACGCTGGTGCGTGCATTGTAGTAGCTGAAGCAGATCCATTCAGTGCAAAACCAAAAAAATGCTCTTACATATTCATTGAAATGTTCAATTTAAATGTGTGAGATGTTCTGACTGAAATATATTAATGAGCTCCTTGTCTCACTAACACATTCCATTTTATAATCTTGTTTTATTATTTACATTTCACTGCTTGTTTTAGCTGTTTATTCTGTGTGAATTAATAAAAATAAAACAAGCAAAGAGCTTGACATGTTGTCTGTGCAAGGGAAGAGGGCAAGCTAATCGTCCTAATTCTCTTGGTGGGAACTTGGTGTGCTGTGTTTTCTGGTTGTGTCTGTTTCAGCCACACAGATGGAGATTCTGGCCCCTGCTACAGCCTGTTGCATGTGCTGAGTAGAGACTGGTGGGCTTTTGCAGAGGCCCTTCCTGTAGCGGTCTCATCGACAGCAGGGTCTTCCGCCCCCACCCCGAGCAGCGGTTAATGCTAATCGTTCGTATCATCTGAAGACCCATGTCTTTCTTCAATGTGGTGTGACTTTAGTGCTTCGTGCACCTTGCACAAATCCAGCAGCTCACCACGTTTTTCCGCTATACGATGCTTAGTGAAAAAGTTTTTGGGGAGTTTAATTTGCTCCCCTCAAGGCGGAGGTTTTACCTCCGTTGGCGCTAACTGTGTACTTGTGTTTATGTGTGTATGTATGTTTATATTGTATTTGTATAGATTCCGTTTTTACTTATTATTGACTGCTGTTTGCAAGCCAAATTACCCCTCGGGGACATTAAAGCTTTACTCTGCTCTGCTCTACTCTAGTTATGATGTGCTCTGATGTGGAAGGCCTACTCTGGGTGGGGGAGGCTGGGGGCCTAGTTCACCAGGAAATGACTGCTGTAAAAATTGGCAGAGGAACCGGGGGGACGGGTGGGACGTCCCCCCCCCCCCCCCAATGTTTGTAAAGAATCTAATTTGTCCCACCAACCATAACTGAGCCCTCTCCCATGTAAAGCTTTCAATAAAGGCTGCAACAGTAATAAATGATAAATGAAAGGACTGTAACACCTGTAAACACAACGTGAATTATTGACTCCCCTCTTCACACAGTAGCAGTGGTTTACCCCCATGGCCACGAAATGTTTGAGCTTATGAAAGCACAAATGGGATATGTAGTCAACAATTAGAGGTGAATGCTCAAGCCGATCATACTATGGACTTCACTTCCCATAACCCTTATAGAAATAAAAATGGTAAGAAGAAATTTTAGGATAGCGTTTCCGAATTTGCTTGTGTCGAACGTTCTGCGAGGGAAACAGCGATAGATTTACCCACTAGCATCTGTCCAAAATGTAAACAAGCCAGGCAGTTTTCACGGTCGTGAAAACTTTTATGACAACGTCAGCAGAAGTCAGTGACTCACAGCGGTCGGAAAGAACGGTAACGATAATCTTATATTTGTAACGTTACCTATCAATATGCCAGCTAACGTCATTGTTAGCTAGCTAGTTGTCAATGAATGAACTATGATATCTGATAGTATGATAAGTAGCTAGCTAGTTAATAGCTGTCGGTACACTGTCTGAATGTGATGTTCACTTAACTTAGAAAACTACCTGGCGATAGTTGTACTCGGTTGCTAAGGAGGGAATTAACGTGACTCCCCATGTTGCAGTGTTAGTATTTTAGCCAATGTTTTGTGTAACGTTATGGACACGTCTTGTAGAATTATTTATATTATAGTATTTAGAACATGTGCATTTGTCCCCCTGAATTTAGTGTTTTCCTTTACATTTCGACCATAAATTGATGCAGAAAAGGCACAAATTGGTGCATAAAAATTCACCCGGAAATGAAGTGTTTGACGCTCAAAATTTCCTGGGGGCGGACCCCCAGACCCCCCCCCCCCCCCCCCCTTAATGTGTCCCCCGCAAAGTCCACACACGGCACACAAGTCAGAGCTCTACATCAAATGGAGTTGCAATCATTAAAGCCAGATCGAGCCAAAAGATCATGAGTTTGTGTGGTAGACTGAATTCATGGAGTTCATCAATTAGACAGAAATGCATTTAAAAAAAAAAGATTTTTATTCATTGAGTTTATTGATGGACATTTAAAAGGGAATTCATGAAAAAATACATTGCAGTTAAAATAGAAAGATCTATAAATAGTACTTACCTGTTGAAGGGATTGAAAGTCCTGTAAAAGGTTAAAAGAGGTTTAAAACGTCTAAAGACTATTTACCTACTGGAACAGTGCATTCATCAATAGCTGATTTGTTTAGTTTTGGACATGACACTTTAGTGATTAGTTATGCCTGCAGACGGCCAGAAGGGGGATCTGTCGCTACGTTGCTTCATTCTCGATAACGATGCCAGAGAGTGAACATCGTAGCCAGGCTTCTTTATTGATTTCTCTTTTTTTTTCGTGTATGGAAATCTCACAAAGCATTGTGTAAACATTTAAATACGTTCACATATATATTGTACATATGTGTTGCATTTTGAGTAAGGTTTGGGCATTCTTTCGAACTGTTGAGATCGTTCTTTTATACAAGAGTACCTGGTAGAAATTCATGAAAAATGGGTAAAACTGTAGGAATTCATGATAAACTACTTAAAAGTCACTGCTGGTTTAAGAAAAGTTAAAACCAAAAACGTAACTTATGTCAATTCAATTGTTTTTCGGTAATCTATAAGAAAGCCTTCTAAAACTAATTTCGGATCGATTGCTCATGCCTTCCTCTATACACTAGAGGAGGATCGCGGTCTTTTTTCCTCATTCCAGGTAAAGCCACTGATGAGGAAACACTGCTTAAGTTGCAATTGTGATCCTTCTCCCCTTTTTCAGGTATGATATTAATTATACACTGTTAATGGAGTGAAAACATGAACGTTAGACATTCCTGACCGTGAAAAAGCACTAATGGAGTTGATGTTGGTGAAGTTTTACTAGTTTTACCGAGTGTATAAACCGAGAAAATGTGCTAGCTTATTTAGCCGCTACAGCCATTTTATGTACGATCACAGTAGACACGTGAAATGTCCATGATGTCTCTGTAATGCAGCTACTTTCCGAATGGTATTCCTTTTTAGTTTTTCAGTGTTAATGCCTATTTGCTGTAATAACGTGCGGGTTACATGTTCATTTTGTTGCCTTTGTTTGAAGTTTATTACTAAATGCCGCGTTTTACCGAGTGTATTTGTGGAGAACACATGGTAGCTATACATGCTAGCTTGCTAGGCCGCGGCAGCCATTTTAATGTCCCAACCGGTTCACGTGGAATGTGCATGCTGTCTAGCTAGCTCGGTCCACGTAAATGGTATCTCTTTCTATTTAGGTACTAGTGCTGTTTCACTGTAATAACCTGCCGTTAACATATTTGCGAATATTTGTTATTAAGCTATTGTATGTAACTGAAGTGTTTATTTTATTTGTTTTGTCACTAAAGACATTGTAGATAATTGTGTATCTTGTAATTGAGGTCATATGAAAGGAAAAGTGTGAAGGAATTGAATTAGAGTAAATTAGATAATTAATTGAATGAAAGTGAAATGGAATGTAAAATTGCAGACTCTGTTAGATGACGCAATAATTTAAAAAGAAGGGTGCCAAATTGAAATTGATAGTGGAGAATTATTTTAACTATAGTGATGCTATCTACCAGTAACAGTATAATTTAAAAGATAACGGTTGTTATTATTTGAGTCATTGCTTATATGCACTTGTGGAAAAAAAGGAACGCTGAATGGAACATAGATTGTGACATGGTGTACATGTTCTGTGGAATTTTCATTTATTGGCAAATGTAAATGTTTATTGTTGAAAAGATTCCAGATAAAGCCACTGATGAGGAAACACTGCTTAAGTTGCAATTGTGATCCTTCTCCCCTTTTTCAGGGGTACAACATTTGCACCTGAAGACTTAGACTGTTGGGCCTAAGATGTGCTAAAGTTATCCTAAATGTAAGGTCTGGAGTGTGGCTGGGCCTCCCTGCCATTCACAATGCCTGAGTCCTGTTGGGCTGGCGCAGGAGGAGATTTTAACCACAGAGTGTGTTTACGCTTTCCCACTTTCATTGCATTTACACACATTTGGTATCACCCCACATCAAAACCTTTAACAGTTACACAAAGGACGAAAATGAAAGAAAAACGACTTTCAAAATGACAAGGTATGAACACTGCAAAGAAAACACAAGGGACCACAAATCATCAAGTGAGCGAGAGAGAGAGAGAGAGAGAGGGTGGGGGGGAGGGAGATAGAGAGGCGGCGTCTATGATCTCACTGCAGACAGATACACATTCTGTAGTGCTGGGACTTCCTTGCTTGTGCCAAGGCAATCAGGAGACCCACTACCAGGGGAGTCAGGAGAGGTGCAGACATGGCATCAGGGAGGCTCTCAAACGTTTTGGGCCAAAGGTAGCTGATGTGCACAATGAGTCGTTTACTGCTGCACCTTTAGCCTATAGATGCCAAACAGGATGCAGCAGATATCTGTGAGGGGTTTTTCTGTCTGTATAACCGCTGCCATTTCTTCAAAGAAGCCCCCCCTTTGTCCTGTTTCAGAAACCGCAGTGTGGGACAGAGGTGTTAAGCAGTCCCTCAGCTTTTCCGCTCGTTCAGAGACACATGAGACGGCCCATTTTAATTTCACACACCAGCTGACTTCATTTATACTCAGTGGCAGCTTTATCAAGTATACACTACCTGTTCATTAACACAAATAATCTGCTGCTCCAAACAAATCATTTGGCTGCATGACATGATATGTAAAGCATGCGGACATATCTTCTTAATGACAGAAGTGAGAGGAGAATGGGAAGATTCATTCAAGCTAACAGAAAGGCCACAAATGTTCAAATGCTCAGCTGTTTACAACAGTGCTGTGCAAAAGGGCATATCTGAACGCACAGTGCATCTAACCTCGAAGCAGACGTGCTACAGCAGCAGAAGAACCACACCGGGTTCCAATCCTTTCAGCTAAGAACAGGAAGATGAGGCTACAGTGCACATGTAATCATCAGAACTGTACATTTGAAGATGGGAAAAATATTGCCCAGTCTGACAAATCTATTTCTGCTGCAACATGCAGATGGAATGATGGTAAGGTCAGAATTCTGCTCCAGTCTAATGCTTCTCTGAGGTTTCCTTCATAGTAGGCTATATGTAACTGAGTGCAAGTATAATAAAGTGAAATAGATTGTTGCCACGCTCAAATCCTCATGCTCAAATGGTGACTCGACATTTTCGGATGCTGAAAGATTAGATGACAAACAGCAGGCAATCAAATAATGAGCAGCACTCAACAGCCCCTCTTTCGTCGCCGCCTACACCCTGACCACATCCGTCACCACCTGCTGCTCCCCACACCACCGCCACCCGGCCCCGCCCATCATCTGAGCCGCTACCTCAGGACTGTCATTCAGTTGCCACCAATTTGATCGACCAATGAAACATTGACTGACTGACCATGTTGGTCACCAATCTACACCCTGAGCCGACCAGAATAGGATGGGTTTCCCCCTTGAGCCTTTCGAGGTTTCTTCCCATCTGCCACAGGGAGTTTTTCCTTGCCACCATTGCTTTAGGCTTGCTCCTGTGGGGGTCTAGGCCAGGGTCGTCTGTGAAACATATTGTGACAATTGTTTGTGAAATGCGCTATATAAATTAATTTTGATTGATTGATTAATTGATTGATTGCACTGCCTTGATTGATAAAGTGAAAACAGACAACTGCAAAACGAGTGAAATGCAGTTAAGAATCTTGTTTGGAAGTCGATAACACTAGGCATTTAACTTTTCAGCACTTAAAGTCATGAAAGGTTTTCTGTTCATTCTCATGGAGTTATTATCAACATTCAAGGGATTATTTGTTTTTAAAATGTATATATTTTTGTGTTCATTTAATGTTTTTACAGTCTGGCTGGGTTTTTTTTAAGTCCCACATCTCATCCTGTGCATGATTCTTTATGACCTTGCTTTATTATCATTATTGCACTGTTGGATTTATCGGTTTATTTTGTGCAAATAAATTAAAATAAAACAACCAAAGAGCTTGATAAGGTGTCAGTGCAAGGGAACAGGGCAGGCTGATCGCTGTAATTCTCTTGGTGGGAACCTGGTGTTCTGTGTTTTCTGGTTCTGTCTGTTTCAGCTGCACAGATGGAGATGGTGGCCTCTGCTCCAGCCTGTTGCATGTGCTTAGCAATGCCTGGTGGTCTTTGCAGACTCTCTTTGTTTAGCTGTCTCATCCGCAGCAGAACCTGCCCCCTCTCACCCCTGCAGCAATGAGTGCTAATCGCTCTTTCCGTCTGAAGACCCTTGTCTTTCATCAGTTGTGGTCGTGACTTTAGTGCATCGTGCACTTTCCACAAAACCAGCAGCTTGCTGCATGTTTTCCAGCAAAGGCCGATTAGTAATGATGTGGTCAGATGCAAAAGGCGGGGTGGGGGAGGGAGGGGGGCTGGGGGGGGGGGGACTTTTCGAAATGAAACAACTGCTTTACATGATTAGTTTCTGCTCCTTGAACCATGAAAAATAATATACAGACATCATTGCACCCCCGCCCCTTCCCCGTCTCCCCGAGACAAACATACACAACCAAATCAAATGCAGTATCATGTATAATTTATTCATCACTATGTGCATAATTTGCATAATTTCAACAACGGGTTAGCATTTTGTCAGCGGCTCACTTTATACTGCTTATGATACACTTGACCCAGGGCAGGTACTTGGATATTTGAGTGTAAACATTCGGTTTTTTAGGTGTGTTGCAGTTTCTGTCACCGAAGGACACGATGCCCACCGCTGTGTCCTTACACACCAGAGGACCTCCTGAATCCCCCTGTCATTAGAACAAATAAAGTATTGCTGGAGCAAATATCAAAATATTATTTCATTGATTTTTGTGTTCGATAAAAAAAATATTTCACATACCTGACAGAATCCTCTGTTGCCGGCACTTCCCCCAGCACACAAATACAGATTCCTTACTTTTAACTATTTATTATGAGGCACACATTAGAATAAGGCTGACGTGTTTCGGCATTACTGCCTTCATCAGAGCAGATGTGCTACCTCACCTATGAGTTTGATCGGTTTATGTATATTTTGGCTCAGCACTCCTCTTCATTTTGCTGGTTGATGCACACTTTTTCTTATCTCCAATGGAATTTTTATTCTTTAAGGCATGTATTGGTATTTCTGACATAATACAGATAAAGAGGGTGAGTCTAATGCATTAATATTTATTTGATGAAAAATTGAAAAATGACAAAACATACCTGGCAGGCTCCTTTGTGGCTGACAATTCCCCCAGCACACACCATCCTGTTTGTGATTGGTCTTTTCCATAATTTTTCGCACAGCTTTCGGTCCACGACACTCACATTAACTTCCAGGAGGCGTGGGCTTAAGGTCCCGTTTGTTTTGATGGCCCCCCACCCTGCCACACTGCAGAGCGTTTTAGGCTTGATGTCTTTATCTCTCTTTGGCAGGGGGATCCACTGCACTTCTTTGCTCTTCTGAACTGCAGTCTTGAGCTGATCCAGAAACAGAGCCAATCAGAGTCCTCGCCCGGCACATGAGTCAGAAACAGAGCCAATCAGAGTCCTCGCCCGGCACACGAGTCAGAAACAGAGCCAATCAGAGTCCTCGCCCGGCACACGAGTCCGAGATCTACATCAAATGGAGCCACACGCATTAAAGCCAGATCAAGCCAAAAGCTCATGAGTTCTATAGGGATAGGGGCTAGCATAAACCCGCCGTAACTCTCGAGATGAGGCCTGTTCTGTCTGTCAGTGTGTCATAAATGGCCATATGACCCAGTCTGCACTCATGGTCGGCTTTTTTGCTGACTCAGTCGCTTGTGTTCTCCATACCTGCAGCAGCATGATGTCATTCTCCTATCTGTCACGATCGTACCCAGGGTGGATGTGGTAGAATTTTACTTCAGCCCTGATTGACTTTCGTTTCTCAGAAATGTCATGGGCACCAAGTAGAACTGTCAGGTTCTCTCCCCTTTGTAAAAGAATCAGCGGTGTGTTAACTTCCTCATATCACACATGTATACTTTATTTGTGTATCGAAATGTTTCAATGCCACACAAAAACATACCTGAGTCTGTGCCAGACTCTACCTTTCAGAGCTCAATAGGATGAGCATAATTTTATTTTTATTTTTTGAGACTTGTACACTCTTGTTCACATTTTTGTAAATACTAATAATACTAGTTCAACAGGAGATCTTACCACTCCAGGCAATGTGCTGCCGTCATTACGAAGGAGTTGGACACCAGGAAACCTCCACAGGCGTGCTTGTTCCCTTGCACAAAGACCATGTAAGGCCTGGAGTGTGGCTGAGCCTCCCTGCCATTCACAATGCCTGAGAGTCCTGTTGGGCTGGGACAGAAAGAGATTTTAGCTAATGAGCATTTTTATACTTGCCCACATTCATTACATTTACATTCACGTACATTCTCTATCACCCCTCGTCAATACTTTTAAAAGTTACACAAAGGACGAAAATTGAAGACTTTCAAAATGACGAGGTATGAACACTGCAAATAAAACACTTTAGGGCCCACAAATCATCAAGTGAAAATAAGAAATGTAAATTAGGTGCATATACATATTTTATACATAAGCATGCATCGTCATATTGAACTTAATCAAGTCATCACCTGGGGCAGAAGAGAGAGAGAGAGAGGCCATCGCTATGATTTAGTGGCAGACAGATACGCATTCTGTAGTGCTGACACTTACCTGCTTGTGCCAAGGCAATCAGGAGACCCACTACCAGGGGAGTCAGGAGAGGTGCAGACATGGCATCAGGGAGGATCTCAAACGTTTTGGACCGAAGATCGCTGCTGTGCACAATGATCAGCCCTTCGCTGCTGTGCTTTTATTGAGGCTGGTCAGGAAACTGTGGGCAGCTGTGAGGTTTTCATCAGTACAGCCGCTGACATTTTTTAAAAACGAAACAAATCCTTTGTCATATTGCAGAGTCCCCAGTGTGGGTAAGTGGTTTCAAAGTTGTTGAGTGGTCGCAGACTGTGGTCAGATTATCCGGCAGTTGAGACCACGAGCCCCCCATTTTTAATTTCACACTGGGGCTATTTTTAATGATTTAAAAGAAAAAAAAATTTCTGCCAAACCCTGGGGGCCGACCAAGAACAGTCATTGTCCGTAACTGAGTGAGTGAACAGCTGACTTACTACCTGCTGTTGAAACACGCGTGTGTGGCTTGCACACAACCGCCCAGTAGGTGGCAGAATTCACGTATGCTTCTTTCCGAGCCGCCGTTAAACGCAAAGCAGCCTGTATTGTGTGCAAGAGTGTTTCAGCATGTTAAAAGGACTGGAAATCAAAGGGGAAAATTTAGACGAAACGCCTAACATCTCAGATAATTCTGTAGGAAACGTAGAATATACATATCTACATCAGTGGTATCAGGCTAAGAAAACGGAGGTCAAAATGGAGCTTTCGAACGCAGACCAGTGTGAGTCCGTGAGCTCGACAAGACATTTTTCACAGAAACCAGTTTCATGACTGTGTTTACTTCACTGCTGTTGTGACAACGCCTACGAGAAGTAAGCACTAGTGTGTTGTTAGCCTTTATTGATCACAATTCTATGAGGCCATAAGATGCAGTTACACAAGCCAATAGTAGGCTATTAACTCATAAAATCTATTCTTAATGCTACTTGTTTTATCAGACATTCCAGAGTCAAGTTTTATTATGGTCAGCAGCACTAAAAATGTCCGTCAAACCACTTTAACAAACGGCAAAAGTGCTTCAACTGTTGCTTCAAACTGATGCTTCACTGAGCAAGGACGTTCCATTAGCCATATACGTGTTGCCTTGATTCCTCCGTCCAAGTATCTCATCCTTGCATCTCTTTCTCTCATCCTACGTTTGGGTGGAGCTAAGGAGAGAGGAAAGGACACGAGGAAGAGATGGAAGGAGTGAACTGGAACGAGCCCGTCGACTCTCAGTGGGGTGGGAAGTGTCTTCTGGGACCGGTGGGAAAACAAGGGTGCAGTACGATTTATGGCCAAAAAGTCGTTCGCTTCAGTTTCTGGGGAGAGATTGTTCCCCCCTGGTAGTACCCAGGGACTGACTTAACTAGGTGTGCCTGACCTTGTCACGTGTCAAATAACTGGTTATAATCAGCTGGGTTATACCGTTAGCCTGGTATGAACACTGCAAAGAAAACACACAAGGGACCACAAATCATCAAGTGAGATAGAGTGAGGGAGGGAGGGAGAGAGAGAGATAGAGAGAGAGGCGGCCTCTATGATCTCACTGCAGACAGATACACATTCTGTAGTGCTGGGATTTCCTTGCTTGTGCCAAGTCAATCAGGAGACCCACTACCAGGGGAGTCAGGAGAGGTGCCGACATGGCATCAGAGAGGCTCTCAAATGTTTTTGGGCCAAAGATAGCTGATGTGCACAATGAGTCGTTTACTGCTGCACCTTTAGCCTATAGATGCCAAACAGGATGCAGCAGATATGAGAGGTTTTTCTGTCTGTATAACCGCTGCCATTTCTTCAAAGAAGCCCCCCCTTTGTCCTGTTTCAGAAACCGCAGTGTGGGACAGAGGTGTTAAGCAGTCCCTCAGCTTTTCCGTTCGTTCAGAGACACATGAGACGGCCCATTTAACAGTGCATCTAACCTCGAAGCAGACGTGCTACAGCAGCAGAAGAACCACACCGGGTTCCAATCCTTTCAGCTAAGAACAGGAAGATGAGGCTACAGTGGACATGTAATCATCAGAACTGTACATTTGAAGATTGGAGAAATATTGCCCAGTCTGGCAAATCTATTTCTGCTGCAACATGCAGATGGAATGATGGTAGGGTCAGAATTCTGCTCCAGTCTAATGCTTCTCTGAGGTTTCCTTCATAGTATGTGTAACTGAGTGCAAGTATAATAAAGTGAAATAGATTGTTGCCATGCTCAAATCCTCATGCTCAAATGGTGACTCGACATTTTCGGATGCTGAAAGATTAGATGACAAACAGCAGACAATCAAATAATGAGCAGCACTCAACAGCCCCTCTTTCGTCGCCGCCTACACCCTGACCACATCCGTCGCCACCTGCTGCTCCCCACACCACCGCCACCCAGCCCCGCCCATCATCTGAGCCGCTACCTCAGGACTGTCATTCAGTTGCCACCAATTTGATCGACCAATAAAACATTGACTGACTGACCATGTTGGTCACCAATCTACACCCTGAGCCGACCAGAAGAGGATGGGTTTCCCCCTTGAGCCTTTTGAGGTTTCTTCCCGTCTGCCACAGGGAGTTTTTCCTTGCCACCGTTGCTTTAGGCCTGCTCCTGTGGGGGTCTAGGCCAGGGTCGTCTGTGAAACATATTGTGACAATTGTTTGTGAAATGCGCTATATGAATACATTTTGATTGATTGATTGATTGATTGCACTGCCTTGTTTGATAAAGTGAAAACAGACAACTGCAAAACGAGTAAAATCCAATTAAGAATCTTGTTTGAGTTAACACTAGGCATTTAACTTTTCAGCACTTAAACTCATGAAAGGTTTTCTGTTCATTCTCATGGAGTTATTACCAACATTCAAGGGATTATTTGTTTTTAAAATATATATATTTTTGTGTTCATTTAATATTTTTACAGTATGGCTGAGTTTTTTTAAAGTCCCACATCTCATCCTGTGCATGATTCTTTATGACATTGCTTTATTATCATTATTGCACTGTTGGATTTATCGGTTTATTTTGTGCAAATAAATTAAAATAAAACGACCAAAGAGCTTGATAAGGTGTCAGTGCAAGGGAACAGGGCAGGCTGATCGCTGTAATTCTCTTGGTGGGAACCTGGTGTTCTGTGTTTTCTGGTTCTGTCTGTTTCAGCTGCACAGATGGAGATGGTGGCCTCTGCTACAGCCTGTTGCATGTGCTTAGCAATGCCAGGTGGTCTTTGCAGACTCTCTTTCTTTAGCTGTCTCATCCGCAGCAGAACCTGCCCCCTCTCACCCCTGCAGCAATGAGTGCTAATCGCTCTTTCCGTCTGAAGACCCTTGTCTTTCATCAGTTGTGGTCGTGACTTTAGTGCATCGTGCACTTTTCACAAAACCAGCAGCTTGCTGCATGTTTTCCAGCAAAGGCCGATTAGTAATGATGTGGTCAGATGCAAAAGGCGGGGTGGGGGAGGGAGGGGGGCTGGGGGGGGGGCTTGTTCGAAATGAAACAACTGCTTTACATGATTAGTTTCTGCTCTTTGAACCATGAAAAATAATATACAGATATCATTGCCCCCCCCCCCCGCCCCCTCCCCATCTCCCCGAAACAAACATACACAACCAAATCAAATGCAGTATCATGTATAATTTATTCATCACTATGTGCATAATTTGCATAATTTCAACAACGGGTTATTATTTGTCAGCTGTTCACTTTATACTGCTTATGATACACTTGACCCAGGGCAGGTACTTGGATATTTGAGTGTAAACATCCGGTTTTTTAGGTGTGTTGCAGTTTCCAGCTTCATTGAAGGACACGATGCCCACCGCTGTGTCCTTACACACCAGAGGACCTCCTGAATCCCCCTGTCATTAGAAAAAATTAAGTATTGCTGAAGCAAATATCAAATTATCATTTAATTGATTTTTGTATTCAATTAAAAAAAATTCACAGTTCACAGACCTGACAGAAGCCTCTGTTGTCGGCACTTCCCCCAGCACACACCATCCTGTTTGTGATTGGACTTTTCCATATTTTTTGGCACAGCTTTCGGTCCACGACGCTCACATTGACTTCCTGAAGGCGTGGGCTTATGGCCCCATTCGATTTGATGGCCCCCCATCCTGCCACACTGCAGAGCGTTTTGGGCTTGATGTCTTTATCTCTCTTTGGCAGGGAGATCCACTTCACTTCTTTGCTCTTCTGAACTGCAGTCTTGAGCTGCTCCAGAAACAGAGCCAATCAGAGTCCTCGCCCGGCACGCGAGTCAGAAACAGAGCCAATCATAGTCCTAGCCCGGCACACGAGTCAGAAGCAGAGCCAATCAGAGTCCTCGCCCGGCACATGAGTCAGAAACAGAGCCAATCAGAGTCCTCGCCCGGCACACGAGTCGGTTACAGAGCCAATCAGAGTCCTCGCCCGGCACACGAGTCCGAGATCAAATGGAGCCACACGCATTAAAGCCAGATCAAGCCAAAAGCTCACGAGTTCTTTAATGAGATCTACTGTACATGACATTTATTTGGCAGACGCTTGTATCCAAAGCGACGTACAATAAGTGCATATCGAAGGTCATTGGAATAACTACTAAACCCAGGTCCGATAAAGTACAATACTCATTATGTAACAGTTAATCATGGCCATGAACCATTAAGTCTAGTTCACACAGTAAACATTACTCTGACCTAACCTATACTTTGAGGGTCACAGATCTTGTACTGGTTTCAGCTTGGTATACCCCAGCTAAATTTTTTCTCTGGGGTTCACTGCGCACTTACTGACAGTACCGATTATCACAGCACAAAATGAACGTTAGAATTTATTTATAATGACTCATAATGAGGTGACTAAAAAATATAAGATGGAAGCCACCTCCTGCACCAGTGCACTGTGCAATCTGAAGCATGCACACTCATCCAATTTACTTGCTCCCCAGCCATAGACAATTTGTTCTCTATAGCTCACTGTGATGTTACCTGTGACGTGCAGACCTCTCAGTGACAACTAGGACTAGTTGGGAGGAAGTGATTCAGCAGTATCTGAGGGATAGGGGCTAACATAAACCCGCAGTAACTCTCGAGATGAGGCCTGTTCTGTCTGTCAGTGTGTCATAAATGGCCATATGACTCAGTCTGCACTCATGGTGGGCTTTTTTGCTGACTCAGTCGCTCATGTTCTCCATACCTGCAACAGCATGATGTCATTCTCCAGTGTTGCAGCATCGTACCCAGGGTGGATGTGGTAGAATTTTACTTCAGCCCAGATTGACTTTCGTTTCTTAGAAATGTCATGGGCCCCAAGCAGAACTGTCAGGTTCTCTCCCCTTTGTAAAAGAATCAGCGGTGTGTTAACTTCCTCATATCACACATGTATACTTTATTTGTGTATCGAAATGTTTCAATGCCACACAAAAACATACCTGAGTCTGTGCCAGACTCTACCTTTCAGAGCTCAATAGGATGAGCATAATTTTATTTTTATTTTTTGAGACTTGTACACTCTTGTTCACATTTTTGTAAATACTAATAATACTAGTTCAACAGGAGATCTTACCACTCCAGGCAATGTGCTGCCGTCATTACGAAGGAGTTGGACACCAGGAAACCTCCACAGGCGTGCTTGTTCCCTTGCACAAAGACCATGTAAGGTCTGGAGTGTGGCTGAGCCTCCCTGCCATTCACAATGCCTGAGTCCTGGTGGGCTAGGGCAGGAAGAGATTTTAACCAATGAGCATTTTTATACTTCCCCACATTCATCACATTTACATTCACGTACATTCTCTATCACCCCTCGTCAATACATTTAAAAGTTACACAAAGGACAAAAATTAAAGACTTTCAAAATGACGAGGTATGAACACTGCAAATAAAACACTTTAGGGACCACAAAGCATCAAGTGAAAATAAGAAATGTAAATTAGGTGCATATACATATTTTATACATAAGCATGCATCGTGATATTGAACTCAATCAAGTCATCACCTGGGGCAGAAGAGAGAGAGAGAGAGAGAGAGGCCATCTCTATGATTTAGTGGCAGACAGATACACATTCTGTAGTGCTGACACTTACCTGCTTGTGCCAAGGCAATCAGGAGACCCACTACCAGGGGAGTCAGGAGAGGTGCAGACATGGCGTCAGGGAGGATCTCAAACGGTTTGGACTGAAGATCGCTGCTGTGCACAATGATCAGCCCTTCGCCGCTGTGCTTTTATTGAGGCTGGTCAGGAAACTGTAGACAGCTGTGAGGTTTTCATCACTGCTGATGACTGCTGACATGACTGCTGACATTTTTTAAAAACAAAACAAATCCTTTGTCATATTGCAGAGTCCCCAGTGTGGGTAAGTGGTTTCAATGTTGTTGAGTGCTCGCAGACTGTGGTCAGATTTTCCGGCAGTTGAGACCACGAGCCCCCCATTTTTAATTTCACACTGGGGTTATTTTTGAAGATTTAAAAGAAAAAAATTATTTCTGGCGAACCCTGGGGGCCGACCAAGAACAGTCATTGTCCGTAACTGAGTGAGTGAGCAGCTGACTTACTACCTGCTGTTGAAACACGCGTGTGTGGCTAGCACACAGCCGCCCAGTAGGTGGCAGAATTCACGTATGCTTCTTTCCGTGCCGTCGTTAAACGCAAAGCAGCCTGTATTGGGTGCAAGAGTGTTTCAGCGTGTTAAAAGGACCGGAAATCAAAGGGGAAAATTTAGACGAAACGCCTAACATCTCAGATAATTCTGTAGGAAAGGTAGAATATACATATCTACATCAGTGGTATCAGTCTAAGAAAACGGAGGTCAAAATGGAGCTTTCGAACGCAGACCAGTGTGAGTCCGTGAGCTCGACAATACATTTTTCACAGAAACCAGTTTCATGACTGTGTTTACTTCACTGCTGTTGTGACAACGCCTACGAGAAGTAAGCACTAATGTGTTGTTAGCCTTTATTGATCACAATTCAATGAGGCCATAAGATGTAGTTACACAAGCCAATAGTAGGCTATTAACTCATAAAATCTATTCTTAATGCTACTTGTTTTATCAGACATTCCAGAGTCAAGTTTTATTATGGTCAGAAGCACTAAAAATGTCCATCAAACCTCCTCAACAAATGCCTAAAGTGCTTCAACTGTTGCTTCAAACTGATGCTTCACTGAGCAAGGACGTTCCATTAGCCATATACGTGTTGCCTTGATTCCTCCGTCCTAGTATCTCATCCTTGCATCTCTTTCTCTCATCCTACGTTTGGGTGGAGCTAAGGAGCGAGGAAAGGACATGAGGAAGAGATGGAAAGAGTGAACTGGAATGAGCCTGTCGACTCTCAGTGTGGTGGGAAGTGTCTTCTGGGACCGGTGGGAAAACAAGGGTGCAGTACGATTTATGGCCAAAAAGTCGTTCACTTCAGTTTCTGGGGAGAGATTGTTCCGCCCTGGTAGTACCCAGGGACTGACTCAACTAGGTGTGCCTGACCTTGTCACATGTGTCAAATAACTGGTTATAATCAGCTGGGTTATACCGTTAGCCTGTGGTAGGAGTGGGCTACGTCTTCCCTGCAAGACACACACCAGGACGAAATGACTGTGATGTCGGAACTGTGATGACTAAATATGTTACAGAATGAGTAATTGACCCTATTATAGTACTATGTACTGTCAATGGCACTTACACAAAATAGAAGGGGGGTGGTGGTGGTTCTGTGATAGAATAGAATGCCCAAAATGAAGATTGCTGAAATTCACACTGAAATCTTCCCATTCCAAGCTAGTCCATAATACGTAACACTTTGATCACATGATTTCGTGCAGTGGACCACAATGCAGAGCTGTTCGCTTTGACGACTTTTCTTCGCATCAAAACCCTCACCACATCAAGAGCCGTGTGTTCAATTTTCTCACCACATGTATGATATTCTTTAATGCTGTGAATTCTCTGAATGTTTCCATAAATAAGTGACATGTAAGTACGGATTAAAGGAGAACAGAACATACACAACAACACAGTAAATCATATTTGCATGCATTTTAATGAAGCTAATGTAATGCCAGAACCACAGCGTCTGCATGGGGGAAATGCAGAATTGACTAATAAACAAAACTCAGTGGATCACATCTAAACATGCAGTATCGATATTTGAAATGGAATTAGCTTAATGTTAGCTGTAAAGATAAGCGCATGGTGAAGCACATTATAAGATACCTGGGATTCCATCTGCTTGTGTCCCTGGGCATTTTCACCATCCAGCTACCAGGGAGGTATTTGTCTACACAAGAGTGAGGCCATTAACGTTTCAAGAAAGACAAAGAAGTGTTGTTGATGTACTTCTCAATCCAGGGCAAGAACTTTGAGATCTGAGTATAAACGTTGGGCAGATTTGGGTAGGTGCAATTATAATTATAGTTGAAGGAAACGATTCCCACTGCTAGTCCACTGCACACCAGGGGACCCCCTGAGTCTCGCTGCAAGAAACAGATTTCAGGATTTAAGGAATTGTGGGAAAACACTCCAAGATTACGACTCATTATTCCAGCAAACCTCACTGCATATCTGTTCTTTATATTTGCAAACAATGGTAGCAGGCTACTTCTTAGAGTAGACTGATTAGACAGATTTCTCCTTAAGACTGAGGTCAATCACTATGCTCTTAATTGGATAAAGTGTTGCACATGGTCACAAAAACAAACCATATTGTAGAATTCATGCGAATGATCAAAAGCCAAACCTGCACTCTTTTTGCGGCCCCCATCATTGCAGCTCACATAACAGAGCTCCTTAACGTCTCCCTCCATACGGCCGAAATACCAGCTGGTTGAAAACAAGAGACTGCGCTTCCTCTGTTTAAAGGCAGTGATCGAGCTGATCCAAACAGTTACAGGCCCATTTCTATCTTGCCTTGTGTTTCCAAGGTATTCGAAAAACTTGTTAACAAACAGCTAACTGACTATCTGGATGTGAATGGTATACTGTCTGGGGTGCAGTCTGGTTTTCGTTCTGGGTATGGTTGTGTTACAGCTACTCTAAAGGTTCTAAATGGTATTACATCTGCATTAGATGTCAAACAACACTGTGCTGCAATATTCATTGACCTTGCCAAAGCTTTCGATACGGTTCATCATACCATTCTTATAAATAGACTGAGCAGCACTGGGGTCACTAATCACTCACTGGCTTGGTTCTCTCACTATCTCTCTCACCGGGTGCAATGCGTGAGGTATGAAAACCTTCTCTCTCACCCTCTCCCAGTTACCAGGGGTGTCCCCCAAGGCTCCATATTTGCTCCCACACTGTTCTCCATATACATCAATAACATCCCTCAAGCTGCTGGTAACTCACTCATTCACCTATATGCTGATGACATAATTCTTAGCTACTGGTCCTTCTCCCGACACTGTACTAAACACACTCCAGGATAGCTTCCTCCAAGTCCAACAGGCTTTTACCCACCTCAAACTGTCTCTTAACACCTCCAAGACTAAGGTTATGTGGTTCTGCCGGAAGGGTGCCACACCCCCTCCAGCCCTCAACATCACCACCAGTGAGGGAGCTACCCTGGATCAGGTCACAGTCTATAAGTACTTGGGCATCTGACTAGACAGCACGCTATCCTTCTCCCACCACATCGCTAAGGTCAAGGCTACACTCAGGTTCCCTGATAGAAATCGATTCACTTTTACCTCTTCTGCCAAACTCACCCTCATACAAATGACTATTCTTCCCATGTTCGATTGATGTTTAGTTTGTTATTATTGATGTATGTTGTGCTTTTAACACACTTTTATCTTCTAGCCCACCTCCCCTTCCCTTAAGTGGCTTTTGTAGCTTGCCAGGCCACCATTGTAAATAAGAAATTGTTCTTAATGACTTGCCCGGTGAAATAAAGGTGAAATAAAATAGATAAATAAATTTAAGGGAACAAATGATGAAATACCTTAAACATAACAACCTAATTAAGAGCCTATTGATTCACCTCAGTTTTTATTTTCATCAGTTAAAACGTTTTTGCTACCTTTTTTATTCAGTATAGCACAATAATGACAGTACAAACATGGAATTTTTATTCTTTAAGGCACGTATATGTACTATTTCTAACAACACAGATAAAGAGGGTAAATCTAATGCATGAATATTTATTTAATGAAAAATTGAAAAATGACAAAACATACCTGGCAGAATCCTCTTTTGTCGGCACTTCCCCCTGCACACATCATCCTGGGTGTGATCGGTTTATTCCCCCACCTTTCTTGGCACTCTGCTCGGTCCACGACGCTCACATCGACTTCCTGTAGGCGTGGGCTTGTGGCCCCATTCGATTTGATGGCCCCCCATCCTGCCACACTGCAGAGCTTATTGGGCTGTATGTCTTCGTCTTTCTCAGGCAGGGAGATCCACTTCACTTCTTTTGTCTTCTGAACTACAGTCTTGAGCTGCTCCAGGAACAGAGCCAATCAGAGTCCTTGCCCGGCACACAAGTCAGAGCTCTACATCAAATGGAGCCACACGCATTAAAGCCAGATCAAGCCAAAAGCTCACGAGTTTGCGTCTAAAGACTCGGATTGTTGGCCCACTTTTTTTAGCTGATATAAGCAGCCATTGACAAATTGGTGTGGCAACTATGTGTGAGTGTACCTGGGGGAAGGGATTCATAAGTAACTTAATGAACCCGGGCCAACATCATAACTCTCAAGAACAGGCCTGTTCTGCCTACTCCAGTGGAGTCAGCGTGTCATAATTGGCCGTATGGCCCAGTCTGCAATCATGGTGGGCGTATTTGCAGTTTGAGTCACTCGTATTTTCCATACCTTCAGCAGCATGATGTCGTTCTCCAGTGTGTAATCATTGTACCCAGGGTGGATGCGGTACCCTGCTACTTCAGCCCTGATTGACTTTCGTTTCTCAGAAATGTCATGGGCCCCAAGCAGAACTGTCATTCCGTCTCTGTTTTGTCAAAGAAGCAGCATGGTGTTAACTTAACCTTGTTCTCTCCCTCCAGTGGAGCTGCTCAGTGGCCAACAATAGAGGATTGTGGTTGTACTGGGCAGCTCCCAGGTGTGAAAGTGTATGAGTGTGAAGCAGGGCGTTCCTGCAAAAGAGCATCCGTGCTCAGTGAACCTCCCATGGGTAAATGAAGGTTAAATAAATAAATAAAAATTATCACACATGTATCCTTTATCAAATGCATCAGTACCACACTAATTTGTTCTGCAAATCTGTACACAGATCAATACCAATACCATCAATAAGCGTGGGTGTATATTATTTGGATTTCAGAAATTAGTTAAAGTTTTTAATGCAATTTTTAGTTAGTAACCAAGCCACTGTAATGAGTTCGTGATTTGCCTGAGTCCAAGGGAGGGATTTGAACCCGAGCCTGTTACTCGTCTAAAGGTCCCACAGGAAAACACGCTACCCAGTGAGCTACTAGTGTAGAAGACACCAAGGCTGCAAAGCTTTTTAAAAAAGGTTTGCACATTTATCTGACGTTTTTATCGGCTGATGTACCTAAACGTCCAATGGGGAGACGTATTCTTTCTAGGCTTTGTTGTGTGGTCATGTGAAGTTGTTTGTGAATCCTGTCTGTTAACATGAGGTCAGAAGGCACAGAAATTAATGTTTTCAAGGGCGCAGTGTCTGTGGTCATTGTAGTTATTTCTGTTGGGAGGCCTGAAAATTATTAAACTCTCGGTGCTGTACAGGTATGAGGCATGCAGCCCTGCCAAGGCATAACTTGGCGGGACGGCATACCTGCCATATCAATCCAGCTCAGTTGGGAGATCTTACTTTGTCCAGCAATGCGCTGCCGTCATTACAAAGGACCTGGACACCAGGAAACCTCCACAGATGTGCTTGTTCCTTTCCTGCACAGAGACCATGTAAGGCCTGGAGTGTGGCTGAGCCTCCCTGCCATTCACAATGCCTGAGTCCTGTTGGGCTGGGACACAAGGAAATTTTAGTCAGAGAAAGTGTGTTTACACTTCCCCACACTTGCTATTGCCGCTCGTCGATATAAATTTAAAAGTTACACAAAGGAAGAAAATGAAAGCAGAACAACTTGGTATGACAAGGTATAATCCTGAAAAATAAAACTCACACACACACACACGGTCTGGATATTAGGACCACAAGTTCTCAAGTGAAACAAAGAAATGTGAATTAGGTACACATACATATTTTGCGCATAAGCAGGCATTGTGATATCGAACACAATAGAGTCATCACTGTCTAAAAGATACTGAACAAGTGAGTCGGGGGGGTCTGCTGGAGCTCCTTCACATCCCAGAACACAGGTTAGGACCTGCTGTGTGAGCAGGCCCAAGCAGGGAGGGAGGGAGAGAGAGAGAGAGAGAGAGAGAGAGAGAGAGAGAGAAAGAGAGTGAGAGAGAGAGAGGGAGAGAAAGAGAGAGAGACAGAGAGAGAGGGGGCATCTGTATGATCTAGTGGCATACAGATACACATTCTGTAGTGCTGGGACTTACCTGCTTGGCCCAAGGCAATCAGGAGACCCACTACCAGGGGAGTCAGGAGAGGTGCAGACATGGCGTCAGGGAGGATCTCAAACGCTTTGGACCGAAGATCGCTGCTGCGCGCAATTATCAGCCGTTCACTGCTGTGCTTTTATTGAGGCTGGACAGGAAACTGACAACATGTGACATTTTTTATCAGTATAACTGCTGACATTTCTTAAACAAAACCACTCCTTTATCATATTGCTGAATCTCCAGCATTGGAAAGTGATTTCAGAGTTGTTAAGCAGTCCATCAGCTTTTCTATGAATTCAGAGACGCATGAGACGCCCATTTTAATTTCACACACCAGCTTACTTTATTTATACTCGGGGGCAGCTTTATTAAGTATACAGTACCTGCATCAATAACCTGCTCCTTCAAACAAATAATTTGGCTGCAAGACAATGTGTAAAGCATGTGGACGTGGTGAAGAGGTGTAGTTTTTGTTTGGCCATTAAGCTTGGGCTGATTTTTGTATGATCTGTGTGACTTTGAACGTGGTGTGATTGCTGGTGACAGACGTGGTGGTTCCAGCATCTCAAGGAACAGCTGCCACCCTCACACACTGCAGCCTCTAGAGTTTTGAGAACAGTGTGATAAACAAAAAACCAACCCCCACGACCCTGCCCAGGATGCTTAGCGGATATCGATAATGGATGGGTGGATGGATGGATGGTATTCCTCCTGTTTAGTAGGGTTTGATAGGGTAGTGGGCGCTGGTGTGTGCATTGTAGTACCTGAAGCAGATCCATTCAGTGCAAAACCAAAAAAATGCTCTTACATATTCATTGAAATGTTCAATCTAACTGTGTGAGATGTTCTGACTGAAATATATTTATGGTGTGGGTTATTATGTGCTCCTTGTCTCACTCACACATTCCATTTTATAATCTTGCTTTATTATTTACATTTCACTGCTTGTTTTAGCTGTTTATTCTGTGTGAATTAATAAAAATAAAACAAACAAAGAGCTTGACATGTTGTCTGTGCAAGGGAGCAGGGCAAGCTAATCGTCCTAATTCTCTTGGTGGGAACCTGGTGTGCTGTGTTTTCTGGTTATGTCTGTTTCAGCCACACAGATGGAGATTCTGGCCCCTGCTACAGCCTGTTGCATGTGCTGAGTAGAGACTGGTGGGCTTTTGCAGAGGCCCTTCCTGTAGCGGTCTCATCGGCAGCAGGGTCTTCCGCCCCCACCCCGGGCAGCGGTTAATGCTAATCGTTCGTTTCATCTGAACACCCATGTCTTTCTTCAGTGTGGTGTGACTTTAGTGCTTCATGCACCTTGCACAAAACCAGCAGCTCACCATGTTTTTCCGCTATACGATGCTTAGTAAAAAAATTTTTTGGGGGAGTTTAATTTGCTCCCCTCAAGGCGGAGGTTTTACCTCCGTTGGCGCTAACTGTGTACTTGTGTTTATGTGTGTATGTATGTTTATATTGTATTTGTATAGATTCCGTTTTTACTTATTATTGACTGCTGTTTGCAAGCCAAATTACCCCTCGGGGACATTAAAGCTTTACTCTGCTCTGCTCTACTCTAGTTATGATGTGGTCTGATGTTGAAGGCCTACTCTGGGTGGAGGAGGCTGGGGGCCTAGTTCACCATGAAATGACTGCTGTACACATTGGAAGAGGAACCGGGGGGACGGGTGGGACGTGTGTCCCCCAATGTTTGTAAAGAATCTAATTTGTCCCCCCAACCATAACTGATCCCTCTCCCATGTAAAGCTTTCAATAAAGGCTGCAACAGCAATAAATGATGACTTCAAAATTATGGACTGTAAACACCTGTAAACACAACGTGAATTATTGACTCCCCTCTTCACACAGTAGCAGTGGTTACGAAAGCACAAATGGGATATGTAGTCAACAATTAGAAGTGGATGCTCAAGCCGATCATACTATGGACTTCACTTCCCATAACCCTTATAGAAATAAAAATG
Organism: Anguilla anguilla; assembly: GCF_013347855.1. Lineage (NCBI taxonomy): Eukaryota > Metazoa > Chordata > Actinopteri > Anguilliformes > Anguillidae > Anguilla > Anguilla anguilla. The sequence continues at coordinate 5,766,928 of NC_049204.1, read as the reverse complement.
GTAAGAAGAAATTTTAGGATAGCGTTTCCGAATTTGCTTGTGTCGAACGTTCTGCGACAGAAACAGCGATAGATTTACCCACTAGCATCTGTCCAAAATGTAAACAAGCCAGGCAGTTTTCACGGTCGGGAAAAATTTATGACAACGTCAGCAGAAGTCAGTGACTCACAGCATTTGGAAAGAACGGTAACGGTAATCTTATATTTGTAACGTTACCTATCAATATGCCAGTTAACGTCATTGTTAGCTAGCTAGTTGTCAATGAATGAACTATGATATCTGATAGTATGATGAGTAGCTAGCTAGTTAATAGCTGTCGGTACACTGTCTGAATGTGATGTTCACTTAACTTAGAAAACTACCTTCGATAGTTGTACTCGGTTGCTAAGGAGGGAATTAACGTGACTCCCCATGTTGCAGTGTTAGTATTTTAGCCAATGTTTTGTGTAACGTTATGGACACGTCTTGTGGAATTATTTATATTATAGTATTTAGAACATGTGAATTTGTCCCCCTGAATTTAGTGTTTTCCTTTACATTTCCACCATAAATTGATGCAGAAAAGGCACAAATTGGTGCATAAAAATTCACCCGGAAATGAAGTGTTTGACGCTCAAAATTTCCTGGGGGAGGACCCCCAGACCCCCCCTTAATGTGTCCCCCGCAAAGTCCTCACATGGCACACGAGTCAGAGCTCTACATCAAATGGAGTTGCACTCATTAAAGCCAGATCGAGCCAAAAGATCATGAGTTTGTGTGGTAGACTGAATTCATGGAGTTCATCAATTAGACAGAAATGCATTTAAAAAAAAGATTTTTATTCATTGAGTTTATTGGTGGACATTTAAAAGGGAATTCATGAAAAAATACATTGCAGTTAAAATAGAAAGATCTATAAATAGTACTTACCTGTTGAAGGGATTAAACGTCCTGTAAAAGGTTAAAAGAGGTTTAAAACGTCTAAAGACTATTTACCTACTGGAACAGTGCATTCATCAATAGCTGATTTGTTTAGTTTTGGACATGACACTTTAGTGATTAGTTATGCCTGCAGACGGCCAGAAGGGGGAACTGTCGCTACGTTGCTTCATTCTCGATAACGATGCCAGAGAGTGAACATCGTAGCCAGGCTTCTTTATTGATTTCTCTTTTTTTTTCGTGTATGGAAATCTCACAAAGCATTGTGTAAACATTTAAATACGTTCACATATATATTGTACATATGTGTTGCATTTTGAGTAAGGTTTGGGCATTCTTTCGAACTGTTGAGATCGTTCTTTTATACAAGAGTACCTGGTAGAAATTCATGAAAATTGGGTAAAACTGTAAGAATTCATGATAAACTACTTAAAAGTCACTGCTGGTTTAAGAAAAGTTAAAACCAAAAACGTAACTTATGTCAATTCAATTGTTTTTCGGTAATCTATAAGAAAGCCTTCTAAAACTAATTTCGGATCGATTGCTCATGCCTTCCTCCATACACTAGAGGAGGATCGCGGTCTTTTTTCCTCATTCCAGATAAAGCCACTGATGAGGAAACACTGCTTAAGTTGCAATTGTGATCCTTCTCCCCTTTTTTCAGGTATGATATTAATTATACACTGTTAATGGAGTGAAAACATGAACGTTAGACATTCCTGACCGTGAAAAAGCACTAATGGAGTTGATGTTGGTGAAGTTTTACTAGTTTTACCAAGTGTATAAACCGAGAAAATGTGCTAGCTTATTTAGCCGCTACAGCCATTTTATGTACGATCACAGTAGACACGTGAAATGTCCATGATGTCTCTGTAATGCAGCTACTTTCCGAATGGTATTCCTTTTTAGTTTTTCAGTGTTAATGCCTATTTGCTGTAATAACGTGCGGGTTACATGTCCATTTTGTTGCCTTTGTTTGAAGTTTATTACTAAATGCCGCGTTTTACCGAGTTTATTTGTGGAGAACACATGGTAGCTATACATGCTAGCTTGCTAGGCCGCGGCAGCCATTTTAATGTCCCAACAGGTTCACGTGGAATGTGCATGCTGTCTAGCTAGCTCGGTCCACGTAAATGGTATCTCTTTCTATTTAGGTACTAGTGCTGTTTCACTGTAATAACCTGCCGTTAACATATTTGCGGATATTTGTTATTAAGCTATTGTATGTAACTGAAGTATTTATTTTATTTGTTTTGTCACTAAAGACATTGTAGATAACTGTGTATCTTGTAATTGAGGTCATATGAAGGGAAAAGTGTGAAGGAATTGAATTAAAGAGTAAATTAGATAATTAATTGAATGAAAGTGAAATGGAATGTAAAATTGCAGACTCTGTTAGATGACGCAATAATTTAAAAAGAAGGGTGCCAAATTGAAATTGATAGTGGAGAATTATTTTAACTATAGTGATGCTATCTACCAGTAACAGTATAATTTAAAAGATAACGGTTGTTATTATTTGAGTCATTGCTTATATGCACTTGTGGGGAAAAAAAGGAACGCTGAATGGAACATAGATTGTGACATGGTGTAGCCCACATGTTCTGTGGAATTTTCATTTATTGGCAAATGTAAATGTTTATTGTTGAAAAGATTCCAGATAAAGCCACTGATGAGGAAACACTGCTTAAGTTGCAATTGTGATCCTTCTCCCCTTTTTCAGGGGTACAACATTTGCACCTGAAGACTTAGACTGTTGGGCCTAAGATGTGCTAAAGTTATCCTAAATGTAAGGTCTGGAGTGTGGCTGGGCCTCCCTGCCATTCACAATGCCTGAGTCCTGTTGGGCTGGCGCAGGAGGAGATTTTAACCACAGAGAGTGTGTTTACACTTTCCCAGTTTCATTGCATTTACACACATTTGGTATCACCCCACATCAAAACATTTAAGTTACACAAAGGACGAAAATGAAAGAAAAACGACTTTCAAAATGACAAGGTATGAACACTGCGAAGAAAACACACAAGGGACCACAAATCATCAAGTGAGGGGGGGGGAGATAGAGAGAGAGGCGGCCTCTATGATCTTACTACAGACAGATACACATTCTGTAGTGCTGGGACTTCCTTGCTTGTGCCAAGGCAATCAGGAGACCCACTACCAGCGGAGTCAGGAGAGGTGCAGACATGGCATCAGAGAGGCTCTCAAACGTTTTGGGCCAAAGATAGCTGATGTGCACAATGAGTCGTTTACTGCTGCACATTTAGCCTATAGATGCCAAACAGAATGCAGCAGATATCTGTGAGAGGTTTTTCTGTCTTTATAACCGCTGACATTTTTTCAAAGAAGCCCCCCCTTTGTCCTGTTTCAGAAACCGCAGTGTGGGACAGAGGTGTTAAGCAGTCCCTCAGCTTTTCCGTTCGTTCAGAGACACATGAGACGGCCCATTTTAATTTCACACACCAGCTTACTTTATTTATACTCAGTGGCAGCTTTATCAAGTATACACTACCTGTTCATTAACACAAATAACCTGCTGCTCCAAACAAATCATTTGGCTACAAGACAAGATATGTAAAGCATGCGGACATATCTTCTTAATGACAGAAGTGAGAGGAGAATGGGAAGATTCATTCAAGCTAACAGAAAGACCACAAATGTTCAAATGCTCAGCTGTTTACAACAGTGTTGCGCAAAAGGGCATATCTGAACACACAGTGCATCTAACCTCGAAGCAGACGTGCTACAGCAGCAGAAGAACCACACCGGGTTCCAATCCTTTCAGCTAAGAACAGGAAGATGAGGCTACAGTGCACATGTAATCATCAGAACTGTACATTTGAAGATGGGAAAAATATTGCCCAGTCTGGCGAATCTATTTCTGCTGCAACATGCAGATGGAATTACATTACATTCATTTGGCAGACGCTTTTATCCAAAGCGACGTACAAGAAGTGCATTTTCATGATCGTAGACAACTGCTGAACACGGGTTCAGTAAGGTACAATTACTTATTTTGTATAGCTATTTCTAGCCGAGAACAATGAACACTATCCTGGTCTAACATCTGCAAAGCCAAACTAGGCAGAAGAATAAGCTACAGTATTAGGACAAATACAATTTACCAAGAAGTGCAGGGATGGGGCAACATGTAACAAGTGACAGGAAAAAGGGTTTTTTTTTTTTTTTTTTTTTTTTTTTAAATATATATATATACACAGCATGGTGGAATGATGGTAGGGTCAGAATTCTGCTCCAGTCTAATGCTTCTCTGAGGTTTCCTTCATAGTATGTGTAACTGAGTGCAAGTATAATAAAGTGAAATAGATTGTTGCCACGCTCAAATCCTCACGCTCAAATGGTGACTCGACATTCTTGGATGCTGAGAGGATTAGATGACAAACAGCAGACAATCAAATAATGAGCAGCACTCAACAGCCCCTCTTTCGTCGCCGCCTACACCCTGACCACATCCGTCGCCACCTGCTGCTCCCCACACCACCGCCACCCGGCCCCGCCCATCATCTGAGCCCCTACCTCAGGACTGTCATTTAGTTGCCACCAATTTGATCGACCAATAAAACATTGACTGACTGACCATGTTGGTCACCAATCTACACCCTGAGCCGACCAGAAGAGGATGGGTTTCCCCCTTGAGCCTTTCGAGGTTTCTTCCCATCTGCCACAGGGAGTTTTTCCTTGCCACCGTTGCTTTAGGCCTGCTCCTGTGGGGGTCTAGGCCAGGGTCATCTGTAAAACGTATTGTGACAATTGTTTGTAAAATGCGCTATATAAATTAATTTAGATTGATTGATTGATTGCACTGGCTTGTTTGATAAAGTGAAAACAGACAACTGCAAAACGAGTAAAATCCAATTAAGAATCTTGTTTGGACGTCGTTAACACTAGGCATTTAACTTTTCAGCGCTTAAAGTTATGAAAGGTTTTCTGTTCATTCTCATGGAGTTATTACCAACATTCAAGGGATTATTTGTTTTTAAAATGTATATATTTTTGCATTCGTTTAATGTTTTTACAGTATGGCTGGGTTTTTTTTTTAAGTCCCACATCTCATCCTGTGCATGATTCTTTATGACCTTGCTTTATTATCATTATTGCACTGTTGGATTTATCGGTTTATTTTGTGCAAATAAATTAAAATAAAACAACCAAAGAGCTTGATAAGGTGTCAGTGCAAGGGAACAGGGCAGGCTGATCGCTGTAATTCTCTTGGTGGGAACCTGGTGGTCTGTGTTTTTTGGTTCTGTCTGTTTCAGCTGCACAGATGGAGATGGTGGCCTCTGCTACAGCCTGTTGCATGTGCTTAGCAATGCCTGGTGGTCTTTGCAGACTCTCTTTGTTTAGCTGTCTCATCCGCAGCAGAACCTGCCCCCTCTCACAGCAATGAGTGCTAATCGCTCTTTCCATCTGAAGACCCTTGTCTTTCATCAGTTGTGGTCGTGACTTTAGTGCATCGTGCACTTTATACAAAACCAGCAGCTTGCTGCATGTTTTCCAGCAAAGGCCGATTAGTAATGATGTGGTCAGATGCAAAAGGCGGGGTTGGGGTGGGAGGGCGGCTGGAGGGGGGGTTTTGTTCGAAATGAAACAACTGCTTTACATGATTAGTTTCTGCTTTTTGAACCATGAAAAATAATATACAGATATCATTGCCCCGCCCCCTCCCCATCTCCCCGAAACAAACATACACAACCAAATCAAATGCAGTATCATGTATAATTTATTCATCACTGTGAATAATTTGCATAATTCAACACCGGGTTATCATTTTGTCAGCGGCTCACTTTATACTGCTTATGATACAGTTGACCCAGGGCAGGTACTTGGATATTTTAGTGTAAACATTCGGTGCTCCAGGTCTGTCGCAGTTTCTGTCACCGAAGGACACGATGCCCACCGCTGTGTCCTTACACACCAGAGGACCTCCTGAATCCCCCTGTCATTAGAAAAAATAAAGTACTGCTGGAGCAAATATCAAAATATTATTTCATTGATTTTTGTATTCGATGAAAAAGATATTTCACATACCTGACAGAATCCTCTGTTGCTGGCACATTCCCCAGCACACAAATACAGATTCCTTACTTTTAACTATTTATTATTAGGCACACATTAGAATAAGGCTGACGTGTTTCGGCATTACTGCCTTCATCAGAGCAGATGTGCTACCTCACCTATGAGTTGTTTGATCGGTTTATGTATATTTGGGCTCAGCACTCTTCTTCATTTTGCTGGTTGATGCACACATTTTTTTATCTCCAATGGAATTTTTATTCATTAAGGCATGTATTGGTATTTCTGACATAATACAGATAAAGAGGGTGAATCTAATGCATGAATATTTATTTGATGAAAAATTGAAAAATGACAAAACATACCTGGCAGGCTCCTTTGTTGCTGACAATTCCCCCAGCACACACCATCCTGTTTGTGATTGGTTCATTCCATAATTTTTTGCACAGCTTTCGGTCCACGACGCTCACATTAACTTCCAGGAGGCGTGGGCTTAAGGTCCCGTTTGTTTTGATGTCCCCCCATCCTGCCACACTGCAGAGCGTTTTGGGCTTGATGTCTTTATCTCTCTTTGGCAGGGGGATCCACTGCACTTCTTTGCTCTTCTGAACTGCAGTCTTGAGCTGATCCAGAAACAGAGCCAATCAGAGTCCTCGCCCGGCACACGAGTCAGAAACAGAGCCAATCAGAGTCCTTGCCCGGCACACGAGTCAGAAACACAACCAATCAGAGTCCTCGCCCCGGGACACGAGTCAGCAATCTACATCAAATTGAGCCACAAGCATTAAAGCCAGATCAAGCCAAAAGCTCATGAGTTCTTTAATGAGATCTACTTTACATGACATTTATTTGGCAGATGCTTTTATCCAAAGCAACGTACAATAAGTGCATACCGAAGGCCATTGGAATAACTACTAAACCCAGGTCCGATAAGGTACAATACTCATTATGTAACAGTTATTCATAGCCATGAACGCATTAAGTCTAGTTCACACAGTAAACATTACTCTGACCTAACCTATACATTGAGGGTCACAGATCTTGTACTGGTTTCAGCTTGGTATACCCCAGCTAAATGTTTTCTCTGGGGTTCACTGAGCACTTACTGACAGTACCGATAATCAATAAAACAGTGTAATAGTTTAGCCCTGGTATTGTAAGTGGCCAGCAAGCGTACAGCACAAAATGAATGTTAGAATTTTTTTATAATGACTCATAATGAGGTGACTAAAATATATAAAATATAAGATGGAAGCCACCTCCTGCACCAGTGCACTGTGCAATCTGAAGCATACACACTCATCCAATTTACTTGTTCCCCAGCCATAGACAATTTTTTCTCTATAGTTCACTGTGATGTTACCTGTGACGTGCAGACCTGTCAGTGACAACTAGGACTAGTTGGGAGGAAGTGATTCAGCAGTAACTGAGGGATAGGGGCTAACATAAACCCGCCGTAACTCTCGAGATGAGGCCTGTTCTGTCTGTCAGTGTGTCATAAATGGCCGTATGACCCAGTCTGCACTCATGGTGGGCTTTTTTGCTGACTCAGTTGCTCGTGTTCTCCATACCTGCAGCAGCATGATGTCATTCTCCTTTCTGTCACGATCGTACCCAGGGTGGATGTGGTAGAATTTCACTTCAGCCCTGTTTGACTTTTTCTCAGAAATGTCATGGGCCCCAAGCAGAACTGTCAGGTTCTCTCCCCTTTGTAAAAGAATCAGCGGTGTGTTAACTTCCTCATATCACACATGTATACTTTATTTGTGTATCAAAATGTTTCAATGCCACACAAAAACATACCTGAGTCTGTGCCAGACTCTACCTTTCAGAGCTCAATAGGATGAGCATAATTTTATTTTTATTTTTTGAGACTTGTACACTCTTGTTCACATTTTTGTAAATATTAATAATTCTAGTTCAACAGGAGATCTTACCACTCCAGGCAATGTGCTGCCGTCATTACGAAGGAGTTGGACACCAGGAAACCTCCACAGGCGTGCTCGTTCTTTTCCTGCACAGAGACCATGTAAGGTCTGGAGTGTGGGCGAGCCTCCCTGCCATTCACAATGCCTGAGTCCTGTTGGGCTAGGACAGAAAGAGATTTTAGCCAATGAACATTTTTATCCTTCCCCACATTCGTTACATTTACATTCACGTACATTCTCTATCACCCCTTGTCAATACATTTAAAAGTTACACAAAGGACAAAAATTAAAGACTTTCAAAATGGCGATGTATGAACACTGCAAATAAAACACTTGAGGGACCACAAATCATCAAGTGAAAATAAGAAATGTAAATTAGGTGCATATACATATTTTATACATAAGCAGGCATGGTGATATTGAACTCAATCAAGTCATCACCTGGGGCAAAAGAGAGAGAGAGAGAGAGAGGCCATCTCTATGATTTAGTGGCAGACAGATACGCATTCTGTAGTGCTGACACTTACCTGCTTGGGCCACGGCAATCAGGAGACCCACTACCAGGGGAGTCAGGAAAGGTGAAGACATGGCATCAGGGAGGATCTCAAACGGTTTGGACTGAAGATCGCTGCTGTGCACAATGATCAGCCCTTCGCTGCTGTGCTTTTATTGAGGCTGGTCAGGAAACTGTGAGGTTTTCATCAGTACGACCGCTGACATTTTTAAAAAACAAAACCACTCCTTTGTCATATTGCAGAGTCCCCAGTGTGGGTAAGTGGTTTCAAAGTTGTTGAGTGGTCACAGACTGTGGTCAGATTTCCCGGCAGTTGAGACCAGGAGCCCCACATTTTTAATTTCACACTGGGGTTATTTTTAATGATCGAAAAGAAAAAAAAAATGTCAAGAACAGTCATTGTTCGTAACTGAGTGAGTGAACAGCTGACTTACTACCTGCTGTTGAAACACGCGTGTGTGGCTAGCACACAGCCGCCCAGTAGGTGACAGAATTCACGTATGCTTCTGTCCGAGCCGACATTAAACGCAAAGCAGCCTGTATTGTGTGCAAGAGTGTTTCAGGATTGGAAATCAAAGGGGAAAATTTAGATGAAACGCCTAACATCTCAGATAATTCTGTAGGAAACTTAGAATATAAATATATCTACATCAGTGGTATCAGGCTAAGAACACGGAGGGCAAAATGGAGCTTTCGAACACAGACACCAGTGTGAGTCCGTGAGCTCGACAATACATTTTTCACAGAAACCAGTTTCATGACTGTGTTTACTTCACTGCTGTTGTGACAACGCCTACGAGAAGTAAGCACTAGTGTGTTGTTAGCCTTTATTGATCACAATTCTATGAGGCCATACGATGCAGTTACACAAGCCAATAGTAGGCTATTAACTCATAAAATCTATTCTTAATGCTACTTGTTTAATCGAACATTCCACTTGAAAAAGTTTTATTAGGGTCAGCAGCACTAAAAATTTCCGTCAAACCTCCTTAATAAACAGCAAAAGTGCTTCAACTGTTGCTTCAAACTGATGCTTCACTGAGCAAGGACGTTCCATTAGCCATATACGTGTTGCCTTGATTCCTCCGTCCAAGTATCTCACCCTTGCATCTCTTTCTCTCATCCTGCGTTTGGGTGGAGCTAAGGAGCGAGGAAAGGACACGAGGAAGAGATGGAAGGAGTGAACTGGAACGAGCCCGTCGACTCTCAGTGGGGTGGGAAGTGTCTTCTGGGACCGGTGGGAAAACAAGGGTGCAGTACGATGTACGGCCAAAAAGTCATTCACTTCAGTTTCTGGGGAGAGATTTTTCCCCCCGGGTAGTACCCAGGGACTGACTCAACTAGGTGTGCCTGACCTTGTCACATGTGTCAAATAACTGGTTATAATCAGCTGGGTTATACCGTTAGCCTGTGGTAGGAGTGGGCTACGTCTTCCCTCCAAGACACACACCAGGAAGAAATGATCGTGATGTAGGAACTGCGATGACTAAATACTCAGTCCATTTACCATTTAAGGTCTGGAGTGTTGCTGAGCCTCCCTGCCATTCACAATGCCTGAGTCCTGTCGGGCTAGAACAGAAGGAGATTTTAACCACAGAGAGTGTGTTTACATTTTCCCACTTTCATTGCATTTACACACATTTGGTATCACCCCACATCAAAACATTTAACAGGATGAAAATGAAATAAAAACGTCTTTCAAAATGACAAGGTATGAACACTGCAAAGAAAACACACGAGGGACCACAAATCATCAAGTGAGAGAGAGAGAGAGAGAGGGAGGGAGAGAGAGAAATAGAGAGAGAGGCGGCCTCCAAGATCTCATTGCAGACAGATACACATTCTGTAGTGCTGGGACTTCCTTGCTTGTGCCAAGGCAATCAGGAGACCCACTACCAGGGGAGTCAGGAGAGGTGCAGACGTGGCATCAGAGAGGCTCTCAAACGTTTTGGGCCCAAGGTAGCTGATGTGCACAATGAGTCGTTTACTGCTGCACCTTTAGCCTATAGATGCCAAACAGGATGCAGCAGATATCTGTGAGAGGTTTTTCTGTCTGTATAACCGCTGACATTTCTTCAAAGAAGCCCCCCCTTTGTCCTGTTTCAGAAACCGCAGTGTGGGACAGAGGTGTTAAGCAGTCCCTCAGCTTTTCCGTTCGTTCAGAGACACATGAGACGCCCATTTTAATTTCACACACCAGCTGACTTTATTTATACTCGGGGGCAGCTTTATTAAGTATACAGTACCTGCATCAATAACCTGCTCCTTCAAACAAATCATTTGGCTGCAAGACAATGTGTAAAGCATGTGGACATGGTGAAGAGGTGTAGTTTTTGTTTGGCCATTAAGCTTGGGCTGATTTTTGTATGATCTGTGTGACTTTGAACGTGGTGTGATTGCTGGTGACAGACGTGGTGGTTCCAGCATCTCAAGGAACAGCTGCCACCCTCACACACTGCAGCCTCTAGAGTTTTAAGAATAATGTGATAAACAAAAACCAACCCCCACGACCCTGCCCAGGATGCTTAGCGGGTATAAATAATGGATGGATGGATGGTATTCCTCCTGTTTAGTAGGGTTTGATAGGGTAGTGGACGCTGGTGTGTGCATTGTAGTACCTGAAGCAGATCGATTCAGTGCAAAACCAAAAAAATGCACTTACATATTCATTGAACTGTTTAATCTAAATGTGTGAGATGTTCTTACTGAAATGTATTTATGGTGTGGGTTAGTATGAGCTCCTTGTCTCACTCACACATTCCATTTTACAATCTTGCTTTGTTATTTACATTTCACTGCTTGCTTTAGCTGTTAATTCTGTGTGAATTAATTTAAATAAAATGAGCAAAGAGATTGTCATGTTGTCTGTGCAATGGAACAGGGCAAGCTAATCGTCCTAATTCTCTTGGTGGGAACTTGGTGTGCTGTGTTTTCTGGTTCTGTCTGTTTCAGCCGCATGGATGGAGATGGTGGCCTCTGCTACAGCCTGTTGCATGTGCTGAGTAGAGACTGGTGGTCTTTTGCAGAGGCCCTTCCTTTAGCAGTCTCACCACCCACCCCCCACACCCGGCAGCGGTTATCGCTAATCGTTCGTTTCATCTGAACACCCGTGTCTTTCTTCAGCTGTGGTGTGACTTCAGTGCTCACCACGTTTTATCGCTATACGATGCTTGGTAAAATTTGTTTTTGGGAGTTTAATTTGCTCCCCTCAAGGCAGAGGTTTTACCCCCCCAGGACACTAACAGGTATATGAGGTCTTTTATTCCATCAGCTATTGTCTTTTTAAGGAAAATGGGACTGTGACTATCCGTAAATGTGATACGGTGCCACCCCCCCCCCCCCCCCCTATTTTTGTTTCTTTCTTGCTGCTGCTTCTGATGATTCTGGTGACAAGTGACAACGACAACAGTGACGTTTGCGCTAACTGTGTGCTTGTGTTTATGTGTGTATGTATGTTTATATTGTATTTGTATCAAATCCATTTTTACTTATTATTGACTGCTGTTTGCAAGCCAAATTACCCCTCGGGGACATTAAAGCTTTACTCTACTCTGCTCGACTCTAGTTATGATGTGGTCTGATGTGGAAGGCCTACTCTGGGTGGAGGAGGCTGGGGGCCTAGTTCACCATGAAATGACTGCTGTACAAATTGGCAGAGGAACCGGGTGGGACGGGTGGGACGTGTCCCCCCCAAATCTTTGTAAAGAATCTAATTGTCCCCCCAACCATAACTGATCCCTCTCCCATGTAAAGCTTTCAATAAAGGCTGCAACAGCAATAAATGATGACTTCAAAATTATGCGGAAAGGACTGTAATGCCTGTAAACATAACGTGAATTATTGACTCCCCTCTTCACGCAGTAGCAGTGGTTTACTCCCATGGCCACGAAAAGTTTGAGTTTACGAAAGCACAAATGGGATATGTAGTCAACAATTAGAGGTGAATGCTCAAGCCGATCATACTATGGACTTCACTTCCCATAACCCTTGTAGAAATAAAAATGGTAAGAAGAAATTTTGGGATAGCGCTTCCGAGTTTGCTTGTGTCGAAAGTTCTGCAACGGAAACAGCGATAGATTTACCCACTAGCATCTTCTAAAATGTAAACAAGCCAGGCAGTTTTCACGGTCGGGAAAACTTTTATGACAACGTCAGCTAAAGTCAGTGACTCACAGCGGTTGGAAAGAACGGTAACGGTAATCTTATATGTGTAATGTTACCTAGCAATATGCCAGCTAACGTCATTGTTAGCTAGCTAGTTGTCAATGGATGAACTATGATATCTGATAGTATGATGAGTAGCTAGCTAGTTAATAGCTGTCGGTACACTGTCTGAATGTGATGTTCACTTAACTTAGAAAACTACCTTCGATAGTTGTACTCGGTTGCTAAGGAGGGAATTAACGTGACTCCCCATGTTGCAGTGTTAGTATTTTAGCCAATGTTTTGTGTAACGTTATGGACACGTCTTGTAGAATTATTTATATTATAGTATTTAGAACATGTGAATTTGTCCCCCTGAATTTAGTGTTTTCCTTTACATTTCCACCATAAATTGATGCAGAAAAGGCACAAATTGGTGCATAAAAATTCACCCGGAAATGAAGTGTTTGACGCTCAAAATTTCCTGGGGGAGGACCCCCAGACCCCCCCTTAATGTGTCCCCCGCAAAGTCCTCACACAGCACACGAGTCAGAGCTCTACATCAAATGGAGTTGCACTCATTAAAGCCAGATCGAGCCAAAAGATCATGAGTTTGTGTGGTAGACTGAATTCATGGAGTTCATCAATGAGACAGAAATGCATAAAAAAAAGATTTTTATTCATTGAGTTTATTGGTGGACATTTAAAAGGGAATTCATGAAAAAATACATTGCAGTTAAAATAGAAAGATCTATAAATAGTACTTACCTGTTGAAGGGATTAAAAGTCCTGTAAAAGGTTAAAAGAGGTTTAAAACGTCTAAAGACTATTTACCTACTGGAACAGTGCATTCATCAATAGCTGATTTGTTTAGTTTTGGACATGACACTTCAGTGATTAGTTATGCCTGCAGACGGCCAGAAGGGGGAACTGTCGCTACGTTGCTTCATTCTCGATAACGATGCCAGAGAGTGAACATCGTAGCCTGGCTTCTTTATTGATTTCTCTTTTTTTTTCGGGTATGGAAATGTCACAAAGCATTGTGTAAACATTTAAATACGTTCACATATATATTGTACATATGTGTTGCATTTTGAGTAAGGTTTGGGCATTCTTTCGAACTGTTGAGATCGTTCTTTTATAAAAGAGTACCTGGTAGAAATTCATGAAAATTGGGTAAAACTGTAATAATTCATGATAAACTACTTAAAAGTCACTGCTGGTTTAAGAAAAGTTAAAACCAAAAACGTAACTTATGTCAATTCAATTGTTTTTCGGTAATCTATAAGAAAGCCTTCTAAAACTAATTTCGGATCGATTGCTCATGCCTTCCTCCATACACTAGAGGAGGATCGCGGTCTTTTTTCCTCATTCCAGATAAAGCCACTGATGAGGAAACAGTGCTTAAGTTGCAATTGTGATCCTTCTCCCCTTTTTCAGGTATGATATTAATTATACACTGTTAATGGAGTGAAAACATGAACGTTAGACACTCCTGACCGTGAAAAAGCACTAATGGAGTTGATGTTGGTGAAGTTTTACTAGTTTTACCGAGTGTATAAACCGAGAAAATGTGCTAGCTTATTTAGCCGCTACAGCCATTTTATGTACGATCACAGTAGACACGTGAAATGTCCATGATGTCTCTGTAATGCAGCTACTTTCCGAATGGTATTCCTTTTTAGTTTTTCAGTGTTAATGCCTATTTGTTGTAATAACGTGCGGGTTACATGTTCATTTTGTTGCCTTTGTTTGAAGTTTATTACTAAATGCCGCGTTTTACCGAGTGTATTTGTGGAGAACACATGGTAGCTATACATGCTAGCTTGCTAGGCCGCGGCAGCCATTTTAATGTCCCAACCGGTTCACGTGGAATGTGCATGCTGTCTAGCTAGCTCGGTCCACGTAAATGGTATCTCTTTCTATTTAGGTACTAGTGCTGTTTCACTGTAATAACCTGCCGTTAACATATTTGCGAATATTTGTTATTAAGCTATTGTATGTAACTGAAGTGTTTATTTTATTTGTTTTGTCACTAAAGACATTGTAGATAACTGTGTATCTTGTAATTGAGGTCATATGAAAGGAAAAGTGTGAAGGAATTGAATTAGAGTAAATTAGATAATTAATTGAATGAAAGTGAAATGGAATGTAAAATTGCAGACTGTTAGATGACGCAATAATTTAAAAAGAAGGGTGCCAAATTGAAATTGATAGTGGAGAATTATTTTAACTATAGTGATGCTATCTACCAGTAACAGTATAATTTAAAACATAACGGTTGTTATTATTTGAGTCATTGCTTATATGCACTTGTGGAAAAAAAGGAACGCTGAATGGAACATAGATTGTGACATGGTGTACATGTTCTGTGGAATTTTCATTTATTGGCAAATGTAAATGTTTATTGTTGAAAAGATTCCAGATAAAGCCACTGATGAGGAAACACTGCTTAAGTTGCAATTGTGATCCTTCTCCCCTTTTTCAGGGGTACAACATTTGCACCTGAAGACTTAGACTGTTGGGCCTAAGATGTGCTAAAGTTATCCTAAATGTAAGGTCTGGAGTGTGGCTGGGCCTCCCTGCCATTCACAATGCCTGAGTCCTGTTGGGCTGGCGCAGGCGGAGATTTTAACCACAGAGTGTGTTTACGCTTTCCCACTTTCATTGCATTTACACACATTTGGTATCACCCCACATCAAAACATTTAACAGTTACACAAAGGACGAAAATGAAAGAAAAACGACTTTCAAAATGACAAGGTATGAACACTGCAAAGAAAACACAAGGGACCACAAATCATCAAGTGAGAGAGAGAGAGAGAGAGAGGGTGGGGGGGAGGGAGATAGAGAGGCGGCCTCTATGATCTCACTGCAGACAGATACACATTCTGTAGTGCTGGGACTTCCTTGCTTGTGCCAAGGCAATCAGGAGACCCACTACCAGGGGAGTCAGGAGAGGTGCAGACATGGCATCAGGGAGGCTCTCAAACGTTTTGGGCCAAAGGTAGCTGATGTGCACAATGAGTCGTTTACTGCTGCACCTTTAGCCTATAGATGCCGAACAGGATGCAGCAGATATCTGTGAGAGGTTTTTCTGTCTGTATAACCGCTGACATTTCTTCAAAGAAGCCCCCCCTTTGTCCTGTTTCAGAAACCGCAGTGTGGGACAGAGGTGTTAAGCAGTCCCTCAGCTTTTCCGTTCGTTCAGAGACACATGAGACGGCCCATTTTAATTTCACACACCAGCTGACTTCATTTATACTCAGTGGCAGCTTTATCAAGTATACACTACCTGTTCATTAACACAAATAACCTGCTGCTCCAAACAAATCATTTGGCTACAAGACAAGATATGTAAAGCATGCGGACATATCTTCTTAATGACAGAAGTGAGAGGAGAATGGGAAGATTCATTCAAGCTAACAGAAAGGCCACAAATGTTCAAATGCTCAGCTGTTTACAACAGTGCTGTGCAAAAGGGCATATCTGAACACAGTGTATCTAACCTCGAAGCAGACGTGATACAGCAGCAGAAGAACCACACCGGGTTCCAATCCTTTCATCTAAGAACAGGAAGATGAGGCTACAGTGGACATGTAATCATCAGAACTGTACATTTGAAGATTGGAAAAATATTGCCCAGTCTGGCAAATCTATTTCTGCTGCAACATGCAGATGGAATGATGGTAGGGTCAGAATTCTGCTCCAGTCTAATGCTTCTCTGAGGTTTCCTTCATAGTATGTGTAACTGAGTGCAAGTATAATAAAGTGAAATAGATTGTTGCCACGCTCAAATCCTCACGCTCAAATGGTGTAAGAAAAAATAAGGTTCCGGACGAGAAAATCTTGGTCTTCGTAGAAACGTAGTCTTCGTAGTCTTTATTGGCAAAATATGGCAGCAACAGAAAATACACGTAGCATGTACTCTGGGAGCATCGAAGTCAAAATGCACCCCGACTGTCTGTCTTGGCCTTCTTTTAAGCTGTTAGTTGTGATTTGATTAGTGGTACCAGTGATGATTGGTGAGTGAGATGATTAGTTTCTGTCAAGAGTCACACAATGCCTTAGCAACTCTGCTTTGTTAATCACTCCCGAGTCAGTTTCATTCACCTTTCTCCCTCTCCTGGCTGATTGTATCAATATGGCACTGTCAGTCTTTACAGTGATACTGAAGTCTTGTGAGCTGTGAACTAAGGCTTTCTTTCATCAGTGGGCCCAAGTATTGCGTTTTGGCACAACCTCTGTATTGAAGATTTGTAGTTGAACTAAAAATCTTACAATGGTGACTCGATTTTTTCGGATGCTGAAAGATTAGATGACAAACAGCAGACAATCAAATAATGAGCAGCACTGAACAGCCCCTCTTTCGTTGCCACCTACAACCTGCCCACATCCGTCGCCACCTGCTGCTCCCCACACCACCGTCACCCGGCCCCGCCCATCATCTGAGCCCCTACCTCAGGACTGTCATTTAGTTGCCACCAATTTGATCGACCAATAAAACATTGACTGACTGACCATGTTGGTCACCAATCTACACCCTGAGCCGACCAGAAGAGGATGGGTTTCCCCCTTGAGCCTTTCGAGGTTTCTTCCCATCTGCCACAGGGAGTTTTTCCTTGCCACCGTTGCTTTAGGCCTGCTCCTGTGGGGGTCTAGGCCAGGGTCGTCTGTGAAACGTATTGTGACAATTGTTTGTAAAATGCGCTATATAAATTAATTTAGATTGATTGATTGATTGCACTGGCTTGATTGATAAAGTGAAAACAGACAACTGCAAAACGAGTAAAATCCAGTTAAGAATCTTGTTTGGACGTCGTTAACACTAGGCATTTAACTTTTCAGCACTTAAATGGAGATGGAGATGGTGGCCTCTGCTACAGCCTGTTGCATGTGCTTAGCAATGCCGGGTGGTCTTTGCAGACTCTCTTTCTTTAGCTGTCTCATCCGCAGCAGAACCTGCCCCCTCTCACCCCTGCAGCAATGAGTGCTAATCGCTCTTTCCATCTGAAGACCCTTGTCTTTCATCAGTTGTGGTCGTGACTTTAGTGCATCGTGCACTTTACACAAAACCAGCAGCTTGCTGCATGTTTTCCAGCAAAGGCCGATTAGTAATGATGTGGTCAGATGCAAAAGGCGGGGTGGGGGAGGGAGGGGGGCTGGAGGGGGGGTTTTGTTCGAAATGAAACAACTGCTTTACATGATTAGTTTCTGCTCTTTGAACCATGAAAAATAATATACAGATATCATTGCCCCCCCGCCCCCTCCCCATCTCCCTGAAACAAACATACACAACCAAATCAAATGCAGTATCATGTATAATTTATTCATCACTATGTGCATAATTTGCATAATTTCAACAACGGGTTAGCATTTTGTCAGCTATTCACTTTATACTGCTTATGATACACTTGACCCAGGGCAGGTACTTGGATATTTGAGTGTAAACATTCGGTGTTTTAGGTGTGTTGCAGTTTCCAGCTTCATTGAAGGACACGATGCCCACCGCTGTGTCCTTACACACCAGAGGACCTCCTGAATCCCCCTGTCATTAGAAAAAATTAAGTATTGCTGAAGCAAATATCAAATTATCATTTAATTGATTTTTGTATTCAATGAAAAAAAATTTCACAGACCTGACAGAAGCCTCTGTTGCCGGCACTTCCCCCAGCACACACCATCCTGTTTGTGATTGGACTTTTCCATATTTTTTGGCACAGCTTTCGGTCCACGACACTCACATTGACTTCCTGAAGGCGTGGGCTTATGGCCCCATTCGATTTGATAGCCCCCCATCCTGCCACACTGCAGAGCGTTTTGGGCTTGATGTCTTTATCTCTCTTTGGCAGGGGGATCCACTGCACTTCTTTGCTCTTCTGAACTGCAGTCTTGAGCTGATCCAGAAACAGAGCCAATCAGAGTCCTCGCCCGGCACGCGAGTCAGAAACAGAGCCAATCATAGTCCTCGCCCGGCACGCGAGTCAGAAGCAGAGCCAATCAGAGTCCTCGCCCGGCACACGAGTCAGATACAGAGCCAATCAGAGTCCTCGCCCGGCACACGAGTCAGAAACAGAGCCAATCATAGTCCTCGCCCAGCACACGAGTCAGAGATCTACATCAAATGGAGCCACAGGCATTAAAGCCAGATCAAGCCAAAATGCTCATGAGTTCTTTAATGCGATCTACTTTACATGACATTTATTTGGCAGACGCTTTTATCCAAAGCGACGTACAATAAGTGCATATCGAAAGTCATTGGAATAACTACTAAACCCAGGTCCGATAAGGTACAATACTCATTATGTAACAGTTATTCATAGCCATGAACGCATTAAGTCTAGTTCACACAGTAAACATTACTCTGACCTAACCTATACTTTGAGGGTCACAAATCTTGTACTGGTTTCAGCTTGGTATACCCCAGCTAAATTTTTTCTCTGGGGTTCACTGAGCACTTACTGACAGTACCGATTATCACTAAAACAGTGTAATAGTTTAGCCCTGGTATTGTAAGTGGCCAGCAAGCGTACAGCACAAAATGAATGTTAGAATTTATTTATAATGACTCATAATGAGGTGACTAAAATATATAAGATGGAAGCCACCTCTTGCACCAGTGCACTGTGCAATCTGAAGCATACACACTCATCCAATTTACTTGTTCCCCAGCCATAGACAATTTGTTCTCTATAGCTCACTGTGATGTTACCTGTGACGTGCAGACCTCTCCGTAACAACTAGGACTAGTTGGGAGGAAGTGATTCAGCAGTAACTGAGGGATAGGGGCTAACATAAACCCGCCGTAACTCTCGAGATGAGGCCTGTTCTGTCTGTCAGTGTGTCATAAATGGCCGTATGACCCAGTCTGCACTCATGGTGGGCTTTTTTGCTGACTCAGTCGCTTGTGTTCTCCATACCTGCAGCAGCATGATGTCATTCTCCTATCTGTCACGATCGTACCCAGGGTGGATGTGGTAGAATTTTACTTCAGCCCAGATTGACTTTCGTTTCTCAGAAATGTCATGGGCCCCAAGTAGAACTGTCAGGTTCTCTCCCCTTTGTAAATGAATCAGCGGTGTGTTAACTTCCTCATATCACACATGTATACTTTATTTGTGTATCGATATGTTTCAATGCCACACAAAAACATACCTGTTTACATATCTGTGCCAGACTCTACCTTTCAGAGCTCAATAGGATGAGCATAATTTTATTTTTATTTTTTGAGACTTGTACACTCTTGTTCACATTTTTGTAAATACTAATAATTCTAGTTCAACAGGAGGTCTTACCACTCCAGTCAATGTGCTGCCGTCATTACGAAGGAGTTGGACACCAGGAAACCTCCACAGGCGTGCTTGTTCCCTCGCACAAAGACCATGTAAGGTCTGGAGTGTGGCTGAGCCTCCCTGCCATTCACAATGCCTGAGTCCTGTTGGGCTGGGACAGAAAGAGATTTTAGCCAATGAGCATTTTTATCCTTCCCCACATTCATTACATTCTCTATCACCCCTCGTCAATACTTTTAAAAGTTACACAAAGGATGAAAATGAAAGACTTTCAAAATGACGAGGTATGAACACATCAAATAAAACTCTTGAGGGCCCGCAAATCATCAAGTGAAAATAAGAAATGTAAATTAGGTGCATATACATATTTTATACATAAGCATGCATCGTGATATTGAACTCAATCAAGTCATCACCTGGGGCAGAAGAGAGAGAGAGAGAGAGAGGCCATCTCTATGATTTAGTGACAGATAGATACGCATTCTGTAGTACTGACACTTACCTGCTCGGGCCAAGGCAATCAGGAGACCCACTACCAGGGGAGTCAGGAGAGGTGCAGACATGGCATCAGGGAGGATCTCAAACGTTCTGGACCGAAGATCGCTGCTGTGCACAATGATCAGTCGTTCACTGCTGTGCTTTTATTGAGGCTGGTCAGGAAACTGTGGACAGCTGTGAGGTTTTCATCAGTACAGCCGCTGACATTTTTTAAAAACGAAACAAATCCTTTGTCATATTGCAGAGTCCCCAGTGTGGGTAAGTGGTTTCAAAGTTGTTGAGTGCTCGCAGACTGTGGTCAGATTTTCCGGCAGTTGAGACCACGAGCGCCCCATTTTTAATTTCACACTGGGGTTATTTTTGAAGATCTAAAAGAAAAAAATTATTTCTGGCGAATCCTGGGGGCTGACCAAGAACAGTCATTGTTCGTTACTGAGTGAGTGAGCAGCTGACCTACTACCTGATATTGGAACATGCATGTGTGGCTAGCACACAACCGCCCAGTAGGTGGCAGAATTCACGTATGCTTCTTTCCGAGCCGTCATTAAACGCAAAGCAGCCTGTATTGTGTGCAAGAGTGTTTCAGCGTGTTAAAAGGACTGGAAATCAAAGGGGAAAATTTAGACGAAACGCCTAACATCATCAACAGCCATTATTGATCACAATTCTATGAGGCCATAAGATGCAGTTACACAAGACAATAGTAGGCTATTAACTCATAAAATCTATTCTTAATGCTACTTGTTTTATCAGACATTCCAGAGTCAAGTTTTATTATGGTCAGCAGCACTAAAAATGTCCGTCAAACCACTTTAACAAACAGCAAAAGTGCTGCAACTGTTGTTTCAAACTGATGCTTCACTGAGCAAGGACGTTCCATTAGCCATATACGTGTTGCCTTAATTCCAAGTATCTCATCCTTGCATCTCTTTCTCTCATCCTACGTTTGGGTGGAGCTAAGGAGCGAGGAAAGGACACGAGGAAGAGATGGAAGGAGTGAACTGGAACGAGCCCGTCGACTCTCAGTGGGGTGGGAAGTGTCTTCTGGGACCGGTGGGAAAACAAGGGTGCAGTACGATTTATGGCCAAAAAGTCATTCGCGTCAGTTTCTGGGGAGAGATTGTTCCCCCCTGGTAGTACCCAGGGACTGACTCAACTAGGTGTGCCTGACCTTGTCACATGTGTCAAATAACTGGTTATAATCAGCTGGGTTATACCGTTAGCCTGTGGTAGGAGTGGGCTACGTCTTCCCTCCAAGACACACACCAGGAAGAAATGATCGTGATGTAGGAACTGCGATGACTAAATACTCAGTCCATTTACCATTTAAGGTCTGGAGTGTTGCTGAGCCTCCCTGCCATTCACAATGCCTGAGTCCTGTCGGGCTAGAACAGAAGGAGATTTTAACCACAGAGAGTGTGTTTACATTTTCCCACTTTCATTGCATTTACACACATTTGGTATCACCCCACATCAAAACATTTAACAGGATGAAAATGAAATAAAAACGTCTTTCAAAATGACAAGGTATGAACACTGCAAAGAAAACACACGAGGGACCACAAATCATCAAGTGAGAGAGAGAGAGAGAGAGGGAGGGAGAGAGAGAAATAGAGAGAGAGGCGGCCTCCAAGATCTCATTGCAGACAGATACACATTCTGTAGTGCTGGGACTTCCTTGCTTGTGCCAAGGCAATCAGGAGACCCACTACCAGGGGAGTCAGGAGAGGTGCAGACGTGGCATCAGAGAGGCTCTCAAACGTTTTTGGGCCAAAGATAGCTGATGTGCACAATGAGTCGTTTACTGCTGCACCTTTAGCCTATAGATGCCAAACAGGATGCAGCAGATATGAGAGGTTTTTCTGTCTTTATAACCGCTGACATTTCTTCAAAGAAGCCCCCCCTTTGTCCTGTTTCAGAAACCGCAGTGTGGGACAGAGGTGTTAAGCAGTCCCTCAGCTTTTCCATTAGTTCAGAGACACATGAGACGGCCCATTTTTATTTCACACATCAGCTTACTTTATTTATACTCTGTGGCAGCTTTATCAAGTATACACTACCTGTTCATTAACACAAATAACCTACTGCTCCAAACAAATCATTTGGCTACAAGACAAGATATGTAAAGCATGCGGACATATCTTCTTAATGACAGAAGTGAGAGGAGAATGGGACGATTCATTCAAGCTAACAGAAAGGCCTCAAATGTTCAAATGCTCAGCTGTTTACAACAGTGTTGTGCAAAAGGGCATATCTGAACACACAGTGCATCTAACCTCGAAGCAGACGTGCTACAGCAGCAGTAGAACCACACCGGGTTCCAATCCTTTCAGCTAAGAACAGGAAGATGAGGCTACAGTGCACATGTAATCATCAGAACTGTACATTTGAAGATGGGAAAAATATTGCCCAGTCTGGCAAATCTATTTCTGCTGCAACATGCAGATGGAATAATGGTAGGGTCAGAATTCTGCTCCAGTCTAATGCTTCTCTGAGGTTTCCTTCATAGTATGTGTAACTGAGTGCAAGTATAATAAAGTTAAATAGATTGTTGCCACGCTCAAATCCTCACGCTCAAATGGTGACTCGACATTTTTGGATGCTGAAAGATTAGATGACAAACAGCAGACAATCAAATAACGAGCAGCACTCAACAGCCCCTCTTTCGTCGCCGCCTACACCCTGCCCACATCCGTCGCCACCTGCTGCTCCCCACACCACTGCCACCCGGCCCCGCCCATCATCTGAGCTGCTACCTCAGGACTCATTCAGTTGCCACCAATTTGATCGACCAATAAAACATTGACTGACTGACCATGTTGGTCACCAATCTACACCCTGAGCCGACCAGAAGAGGATGGGTTTCCCCCTTGAGCCTTTCGAGGTTTCTTCCCATCTGCCACAGGGAGTTTTTCCTTGCCACCGTTGCTTTAGGCCTGCTCCTGTGAGGGTCTAGGCCAGGGTCGTCTGTGAAACATATTGTGACAATTGTTTGTGAAATGCGCTATATGAATACATTTTGATTGATTGATTGATTGATTGCACTGCCTTGTTTGATAAAGTGAAAACAGACAACTGCAAAACGAGTAAAATCCAATTAAGAATCTTGTTTGGACTGAGTTAACACTAGGCATTTAACTTTTCAGCACTTAAACTCATGAAAGGTTTTCTGTTCATTCTCATGGAGTTATTACCAACATTCAAGGGATTATTTGTTTTTAAAATATATATATTTTTGTGTTCATTTAATGTTTTTACAGTATGGCTGAGTTTTTTTTAAGTCCCACATCTCACCCTGTGCATGATTCTTTATGAGCTTGCTTTATTATCATTATTGCACTGTTGGATTTATCGGTTTATTTTGTGCAAATAAATTAAAATAAAACAACCAAAGAGCTTGATAAGGTGTCAGTGCAAGGGAACAGGGCAGGCTGATCGCTGTAATTCTCTTGGTGGGAACCTGGTGTTCTGTGTTTTCTGGTCTGTCTGTTTCAGCTGCACAGATGGAGATTGTGGCCTCTGCTACAGCCTGTTGCATGTGCTTAGCAATGCCTGGTGGTCTTTGCAGAGTCTCTTTGTTTAGCTGTCTCATCCGCAGCGGAACCTGCCCCCTCTCACCCCTGCAGCAATGAGTGCTAATCGCTCTTTCCGTCTGAAGACCCTTGTCTTTCATCAGTTGTGGTCGTGACTTTAGTACATCGTGCACTTTATACAAAACCAGCAGCTTGCTGCATGTTTTCCAGCAAAGGCCGATTAGTAATGATGTGGTCAGATGCAAAAGGCGGGGTGGGAGAGGGGGGGGGGCGGACTTGTTCAAAATGAAACAACTGCTTTACATGATTAGTTTCTGCTCCTTGAACCGTGAAAAATAATATACAGATATCATTGCACCCCCGCCCCCTCCCCATCTCCCCCATACAAACATACACAACCAAATCAAATGCAGTATCATGTATAATTTATTCATCACTATGTGCATAATTTGCATAATTTCAACAACGGGTTAGCATTTTGTCAGCTATTCACTTTATACTGCTTATGATACACTTGACCCAGGGCAGGTACTTGGATATTTGAGTGTAAACATTCGGTCTTTTAGGTGTGTCGCAGTTTCCGTCATTGAAGGTCACGATGCCCACTGCTGTGTCCTTACACACCAGAGGACCTCCTGAATCCCCCTGTCATTAGAAAAAATAAAGCATTGCTGAAGCAAATATCAAATTATCATTTAATTGATTTTTGTATTCAATGAAAAAAAATGTTCACAGACCTGACAGAAGCCTCTGTTGTCGGCACCTCCCCCAGCACACATCATCCTGGGTGTGATCGGTTTATTCCTCCAAATTTTTCGGCACACCGCTCGGTCCATGACATTCACGTTGACCTCCAGGAGGCGTGGGCTTGAGGTCCCGTTCGTTTTGATGGCCCCCCATCCTGCCACACTGCAGAGCGTTTTGGGCTTGGTGTCTTTATCTTTCTTAGGCAGGGGGATCCACTTCACTTCTTTGCTCTTCCGAACCGCAGTCCTGAGCTGCTCCAGAAACAGAGCCAATCAGAGTCCTCGCCCGGCACACGAGTCAGAAACAGAGCCAATCAGAGTCCTCGCCCGGCACACGAGTCAGAGCTCTACATCAAATGGAGTCGCACGCATTAAAGCCAGATCGAGCCAAAAGCTAACGAGTTTGGCCTAACGACCCAAACTGTTGGGCCATTTTCCTGTTCATTATTGGGCTAGAGATGTGGTATTGTTTGCCTAAATCCTAAATTTCACCTGTACAGTGCTTCTTTACACCGTGTCTGCGTGGGTTTTTTCCCGCAGTCCAAAGACATGCAGGTAGGCCGATTGGAGACCCTAAATTTGTCCATAGGTATGAGCGTGTGAGTGAATGGTGTGTGTGCCCTGCAATAGATTGAGTGTATTCCTGCCTTTCACCCCAATGAATGCTGCAATAGGCTCCAGAACCCGCTGTGACCCTGCTCAGGGTATGCGGGTATAGATAATGGATAGACGGATGAAATGCTTCTTTGACATAAATGTCTCACTCTCATTGAAAGACGACTATTGCCTTAGCTCACTGTGACGTTTCCTGTGACATACAAACCTCTCTGTGACAGCTAGGACTTGTCTGGAGGAAGTGATTCAGCAGTAGGGACACCAGCGAACCTAAACCCACAGTAACTCTCGGGATGAGGCCTGTCCTGCCTACTACAGTGGAGTCGGCGTGTCATAATTGGCCGTATGACCCAGTCGGCACTCATGGTGGGCCTTTTTGCTGACTCAGTCACTCGTATTCTCCTGTACCTGCAGCAGCATGATGTCATTCTCCAGTGTGTGCGCATCAAACCCAGGGTGGATGTGGTAGAATTTCACTTCAGCCCGGTTTGACTTTCGGTTCTCAGAAATGTCATGGGCCCCAAGCAGAACTGTCAGGTTTTCTCCCCTTTGAAAAAAGAAGCAGCATAATGTTAACTTAACCTTTCACACATGTATACTTTATGTGTGTCATAATATTTCAGTGCCTCACAAAAACGTACCTCAGTCTGTGCCAGACCCTACCACCTTCCAGAGCTCAATAGGATGAGCATTATTGTTTTCTTCACTTTTTGAGACTTGTACACTCTTTTTTATAAATACTAATAATTCTAGTTCAACAGGAGATCTTACCACTTCAGGCAATGTGCTGCCGTCATTACGAAGGAGTCGGACACCAGGAAGCCTCCACAGGCGTGCCTGTTCTTTTGCTGCACAGAGACCATGTAAGGCCTGGAGTGTGGCTGAGCCTCCTTGCCATTCACAATGCCTGAGTCCTGGTGGGCTAGGACAGAAAGAGATTTTAGCCGACCAGAGCATGTTCATACTTCCTCACACCCTTTATAAGTTACTAAATGAAAGAAACGTTACATTGAAGATGACCAAGTTTGACTGTGTAAATAAAACACCCAGGTGCTGGATACTGGGACCTTTAATTATGAAGTAAATTGAAAGAATGGAAATTAGGTGCACCATACATATTTTATACATAAGCAGGCATTGTGACATTGAACACAATCAGGTCCTCACTGTCTGAAAGATACAGAATGGTGTCCAGAGCCAGCCCAGAACACAATATAAAACCAAATTAGCATAAATTAGCAAGAAAAGATTAGTAAGCAAAGCTAACTGGACTGGAAAGCTGAAAAGTAAAGAAAGGAAAAATAAAAACGGAACAAAACAAGAACACAGAACATAGAAGGTAGGCCTGAACTATATTATCAATAAATACCACAGTAAACAATATAGTAGCTAAACAAACAAAAGGCTAAAAAAAAAAGTTAGCTAGCAAGCTAAACAACATTAGCCAAACGTCAGTTGAAGAAAAGTTGAAGAAAGTGACAGTTGGAGTGCCTCCAAACTGTAACAATTTTTGGTTACCATGGCGACGGTTACCATGGTAACGGAGCAGCCTGCAGGCAGCAGCACAGAGATTCAGTACCCTGCAGAAGTCACAAATGCTCAGACCAGGAAGCAGTATAAACTTTCTGTACTGAAGAACAGCCCTGAGTCGCTGCACTGTGACTATGCTTACACAGAGGACAGGAAGATCAAAAACAACTTGATCTTCCACACAGAGCACCCAACAGCCTGGCACACAGCCCTGTGTAAGCTCAAGAGCACAAACCCTGACTTTATCAATAATGTAAATAGTTATGATGTCATTGTTTTGTTAGAAACATGGTGTCGTTTGGAAGCACTGACTCACTGTCCCTCAGGTTACAGGGAAATCATACTGCCATCATTGAAATTAAACCATGTCAAGCACGGCAGAGACTCTGGGGGACTCATAATATGGTTTAAGGAAGACCTAGCAGCACACATCACCCCAGTAAAACGAGGCCCAGCACACATATGGCTAAAGATTGAAACAGAAATAGTGATGTGTACCTGTGTGCGGCCTACACCCCCCCTACTGAATCGCCTTATTATAATGAGGAATCTTTCCATAACCTCCACACAGAAATCAGCCATTTCCAGGCCCAGGGACATGTGCTACTGTGTGGAGATTTTAACGATAGGACTGGAACAGAGCCAGATTGCATAAATAACAATGGAAATATACATATATTCGGACAAACCCCTCTAAATTTAATACCAACCCCAACACAGAGAAACAACCCTGACCGTGCTGTGAATAAAAATGGTAGGGAGTTAGTGCATCTCTGTCGAGCCCTAGGCCTGTACATTCTTAATGGCAGGATCAGAGGGGACTCTTCAGGAAGGTTCACTTACTGCTCAGCTCTTGGGACTAGTGTAGTCGACTATTCCATCACTGACATGGACCCCTCTTTCATCAGTGCATTCACTGTTAGACCACAAACCCCATTTTCAGACCACTGTCAAATAAATGTGTACCTGAAAAGAATTGGACAACCCAGGAACACTGAAACACAGCCCTCTAAACTGTACAATCTCAATCCGACATACAGATGGGCTGCAGACAGCATAGACAAATTCACCAAAGCAATCAGTTCCACTGAAATTACTAACCGTATCAACAGTTTCATTTTAACACAATTTAAACCTGACCAAACTGGTGTAAATCTGGCAGTTAAAATGATAAATGACATTTTCCATCAATCAGCAATTAAAATTAAAAAATTAAAAAATAATCAAAAATCAGCTTTAAAAGAAAAATGGTTTGATGACGAAAGCAAATCAATAAGGAAAAAATTAAGACATCTATCAAATCTGAAACATCACCAACCACAAAACCCAGATTTACGCTATAGATATTGTGAAACGCTTAAAATATATGAACAAACTCTAAAAGAGAAAAAACAAAACCACATTCAGAAAACTCTTATTGAAATTGAAGACTCTATTCACAAAAACCAATTCTGGGAAAAATGGAATAATTTAAGTAACAAAACAAATCATGAATTAGCCATTCAAAATAATGAAATCTGGAAAAAACACTTTAAAGACCCATTTGAAGAATTTACTCCAAACAATCTCAAATTTGAACAAAAACAAATCCAAGACAAATTACAAATATTAGAATCAGCAATAAAGAACAACCAAAACCCATTAGACAATCCAATTACTATAAAAGAGTTGAAAGAACAACAAAAAAACGCACTAGTGATCATATTTACACCCTACACACCCTAATTAATGAACATGTGCACCAAAAAAATAAAGGAAAATTTTTTGCTTGCTTTATAGACTTCAAGAAAGCATTTGATTCAATTTGGCATGAGGGCCTCTATTACAAAATTTTCCAAAGTGGTGTAGGGGGTAAAACTTATGGTATAATTAAATCAGTATATCTGCGAAATAAGTGTGCGATACAAATTGGCAAAAAAAGAACAGAATACTTCACTCAAGGGCGTGGGGTAAGGCAGGGCTGCAGTTTGAGTCCTACCTTGTTCAATATTTATATAAATGAGTTAGCGGTGTTACTGGAACAATCTGCAGCTCCTGGCCTCACTCTAAATAACACAGACGTAAAATTTCTGCTCTACGCAGATGACCTGGTGCTGCTGTCGCCCACTGCACAGGGGCTACAGCAGCATCTGGACCTGCTGGAGAAATACTGTCAAAACTGGGCCTTGGCAGTAAATTTGAAAAAGACCAAAATTATGGTCTTCCAAAGAAAACCCAGATCTCAGGAAAGCAGATACTGCTTTACTCTAGGAAACACCGCCCTAGAACATACACTAGATTATGATTACCTTGGACTAAAAATCAGTGCGTCGGGGAGCTTTGGTCTAGCAGTGAATGCATTAAAAGAAAAAGCCCATAGAGCTTTTTATGCGATCAAAAGAAGATTCCATAAAATAAATATTCCCATTAGAATTTGGACAAAAATATTTGATAGCGTTATCCAGCCAATTGTGCTATATGGAATTGAAATATGGGGTCCACTCAGTCAGCAAGACTACACTAGATGGGACAAAAACATCCAGCTGAAATTTTGCATGCAGAATTTTGTAAAAATATCCTACAGAAATACTCCAAATAATGCATGCAGGGCTGAATTAGGCAGATACCCTGAGGGACAGTGAGAAAATACCCAGATAAAAGGTATGTGTTACCTGTTCAACTTGTACATATAATTAGTTAATTAAATCCAAGTATAAATTGTTTATTGCTTTTTTTCTCTCTTCTCCCTCTATTTGGAATTTCTGTATTTGTGTTTTTTTTTTGTTTTTTTTATGTAATGCTTTGGCAATATTTACTGTATGTATTTCATGCCAATAAAGCAAATTGAATTGAATTGAATTGAACTGAGAGAGAGAGAGAGAGAGAGAGACAAAGAGAGAGAGACAGAGTAAGTGTCTTACCTGTGCGTACCAACAAGGGCAGTAGAGCCAGCTGCAGGAACAGAGGTACACCCAGCATGGTGTCGGTGAGAGCTTTGTGCGGCTATGCTGAACACCCCACCGTGCAGCCAGGGTTTATCAGACCCCCTTACTTATTCACAGGAAGAGAAGCCGCAGCAGTGAAATACCGTGTGTAACCGATTTCTCAGACAGAAATGACACAGCAGAGACGGTTGGAAAAACAAAGGTCAGCACTTTTTGATGATCAGCAGTTTTTTTTTTTAATGGCAGTGGAGGCAAAGGCACAGAACGTAAATCTGAAAAGCCTCTAGTTTCACTCTGTGTCAGATTGCAACGCTTGAGATTGTCTCTCTCTGTTATAGGCCGTGAGCCAATATACCACTCAGAAATAGGCAGCCAAATCAAAGCCTGGATTTATGATGGTTTTCCACAAACCTCTCTCCAGGAACACTCCCCCATACTTTCCCCATCCTGGATCCTTATTCTGACCAGGAGCATGTAATAACCAAACTATAAATCCAACCAAAAACATAATTCAACCAAATCAAAAAAAAAAAAAATAAACAGTTTTGGGTCTATACTTGTCACCTTTTATCTATGTGCATTTTTTATCTATACAGTCATTTTAAATTGAATCCGGCAATATATCAAGAGAACCAGGAGATGGCGCAAATTTACCGAACTTGAGACCTGTGTAAAAATGTTTTTTCCTGCTCTTGACCTTGTCCAGAATTGTTAATTGATTATATTACTGTAAACAGTTAATTGGGTTGCTACATGTTGTGGTTTATTACGATCTGGAAATATTTTAGATTTGAAACATAAGAGGAGAATGACATGATATGATGTTTTTATTTGTTCTGTAAGCATAACAGTGTAATTATTATTATTATTATTATTATTATTATGTATTTTCACTGGCAGTAGAACTCCTGGATAAGTATTTAATAAAAATAAAACATCTGAATAATTACAATTACATAGCTGCATGGGGTGTTAAAAAAAAATGTTAAGAATATGGACAGGGAAACTCTCCAGTGAGTTTGCAAAAACCTGAGTCCATAATCTACTTTGCTGAGAAAAATGAAAGTGATGATTGGGAAAGGTCACCTCAGGAGATGATTTCTCGGTACAGCAGTCAGCTCAGCTGAAACACAAGCACACAGTCAGGTTGACTCACAACACAGATCTAAATTTGGCAGCGGCGTGTAGTTCCGGTTATATCAGTGGCTTGTGGTTTGCTGCAATGTCCCAAATTGGTTAAGATTAAAGGCAATGCTAACTATGGTATTTAGTGGCTGTGGTTTGGGTTTAACTCATATAGCGAGGTTCTTCTTGCGTCCTAGCATTTTCCTTGCAGTTTTGTATACGCATTCACTCCATGTAGTTCTGGAACAAGAGAAGTTTGAAAAAATAAAGTTTTGACGGTAATGCATGTCGCTCATAGTGTGGTAAACAGCACTACAGCTTAAGCAGCTCAGCACAGGTAAAGACCAAGGAAACGTCACCCAGGATAAAATCGTCAAAGTGTCTTTTTTTCTCTTTTCCCGGTTGCATCCCTCCCTCAGCCCCAGCTTCCTGAAACTTAAAACCACCTCAATTAAATCTGATTGCGGTGATCGATGGTCACAGTGAAGTCGCGGTGTAGCCTCTGGCCTGTGTAAATCACACGGGGCATGCTCAGTGAGGACCACCTAGCGCTTGCCCTCAGTCCCCGTGTGCCCTGCAGCCATTGGCTGGTGCACAATCCACCATTCTGTCAAGGCCGAACGTTCTCAGGAAACAAAGCACTCCCATTCCACTGTGTTCACGCCCCATTCAACAGCGAGAGATTCTGATTCTATGCACCTGATTCCTCTAACTTAGCTTTAATTAGTAGAATCAGGTGTGCCAAAGTGGTGTCAACCTGCAGAAAACCTGCAGGACGGCAGACCTCAAGAAACAGGCTTTGGCAGCCCTGGATTACACCAATTGCTTATTACCTCTACCACCACTAGGGGGAGCACAGGGTCTGCAGTTGCCCTGCGCTAAGCCGATCATGGCATTTTCATTTCAAGCATTCAGCAGGCGATGTTATCACAACCAAGCCTTGACAACTTGCATTGTTTTGCATGAAATCCATTCGTCCATATTTCTAAAAGAAATTCAGGTAAAACACCATCCTTTGAAGTATATTGCCTCACCAGCGAATCGAACCTGCCTAACCTTTATATTACACACTGCTTACCTGGTGTGTGCTACAGTGGATTGTCGAGCTATCGCCTGTGGAAAAGCTGGTGGAAGCATGTACTCTGCTAAGCAGCACCAATTACTCAAGCTGCAAAAATCACACGTTAGTTTGTTTTGCGAAAAGAGTACACAAGTTTGGTCAGCTTCTTTCTCTTTTACATTTCGTTACAGCCGTTCAGCAGCCGCTCTTATCCAGAGCGACTTACACAACTTTAACACAGCACGTACATCGCATGCGTTTATACAGCTGGACATAATACTGAAGCAATGCAGGTTGAGCACCATGCTCAAGGATACAACAGCACGGGTGCCCTACCTGGGAATTGAACCTGTGACCTTCTGGTTACAAGACCAGCTCCTTACCCATTATACTACTCTGCCTCCCAGTTTTTAATAGTCTGAGACTGAGCACCATTGCACCTCTTCTATTTTCATATCCAGTTGATTTCTACCTTTTCTCTATAATGCAGGGACTGAAAAGCTTTGGAGAAATCCTTTTGTGACAGGGGTAACGTTGGCTCAAAAATGATTGATTACTCATGTAATTTATTGAACAATGCCCTTACACTTCAGTGAACGTTCCTCACAAGACCTTATAATATCCTCCACAGCAGCTATCCTCACCCTATACCCTTGATGTGAACAATGTGGCTCACTGAAATACATGTGAAATCCTATGTCATCCTATGTTAAGGTTATTATAATGTGACTCCAACAGTTCAGAGGGTTCATGTCTTGAAGGGCAAGACATACCTTCTGATTTAGTTCATATGTCATTGTTTATTGCAATGTTCAGGGGTTCAGAGATAAACAGAGATGTACATCATTTACGTTTAATTTTGGGATTCAGTCGGATTTGATGAATGCCAAGGGGTATTGCCTGTAATGCCTATTTTATTCACAAAATTGTCTCATTTTTAATACATATAATAATAATAATAATAATAATAATAATAATAATAATAGTTATATATTTAATTTGCCCTTGTGCAACGCATGGCTGTATGTGTGGCCAGTTTGCCAGTTGGGTGGGGAGGCATGGGGAGTGGCCTTGTTGCCTGGCGGCCGTGTCGCCGGGCGGCCTTGTTGCCGGGCGGCCGTGTCGCCGGGCGGCCTTGTTGCCGGGCAGACGCGTGGAGAGGCCGTAGCCGCGGTGGATGGATGAGCTCCATGGGCCCTCTGCGGTGCCCTCTGTTCTCCGGGAGACCCCCCCACCCCCCACCCCCCCGCCGCCCTCCCTGCATCCCTCCTCCTCCCAGACGAAAGAGCCCCGCTAATGCTATAATTGGTCTGTCTATTGGGGGGGGGGGGGGGGGGGACGAAGAGGCTTTTCCGCGCTCTGTCTCCGGCTGCCACGGCAACGGCAGCCCTTTCTAGCGGTCCGGGGGGGGGGGGGGGGGGGTAGGGAGTTCCGCGAGTTTCCGCGAAAGGTGGACAGAGGCGGATTGTCGAGGAGCGCTCTTTCTTTTTCGGCTCTTTCCCACAATGCTCCTGTGCTGAACAGGGCGCGGGGTACGGGCGCGTGGAACACATTCGCCCGTTCACCAACGGCAAACGAAAACGACGCCGCTTCACACGGGTGCGAAATATTTGGTGCCAAGATCACATGTGAAGTTTTAACGTGACGTTACGTTACATTACATTGCAGGCATTTAGCAGACGCTCTTATCGAGAGCGACTTACACTGCATTTACACTGCATCCATTTATACAGCTGGATACATACTGAAGCAATGCAGGTTAGGTATCTTGCTCATGGTTACAGTGGCAGTGTCCCACCCGGGAATCAAACTTGTGACCTTCAGGTAACAAGACCAGTTCCTTACCCATCATACTACTGTATATGACACTCCCGCCCCATTTAAGACTTGGATAGCACACGGAAAAGACTGAGCACAGTCTTCACAGTTTTTACGCCACTGTATGCCACTTTTTTTTCTAGCTCTGATTTAGAACAAAAAAAATATTTTGTTAGTTACTTAAGGAGGAGATTTAAGTCCAACCGCAGGATCACAGCGATGGGAGGAACAGCGTGTGACATCACGAAGGAGGAAAAAGATGGCAGAGGCTGCACGTGCATGCGGAGGAGAAAGATGGCAGAGTCTGCATGCAGAAGCAGAGGTGGAGACCAGGAGGAGAGGTGATTCATTCTTCTGTCCCAGGGAGCACCGAACACACGACTGACTTGTCTAGACTCAAAGCGGTCTGTGGGCAAAAAGAAAAAAAAAAAGCACACTTCTTTTGTATGAGTGTCTTTGCTGCTTCTGACAGGAACGGTCTGTCCCCAGCTCGGTTTTTCCAGAGACAAAAAAGAGAAAAAGAGAGGTTTCACAATGCAGGTTTATTTCTCATCCTCAGAATTACCTCTGAAAGAAAGAAAAAATTGGCTTCTGCAAAATGCACTGTGTGGATTTCATGCATCGTTCCTTTTCCATGCAACATCAACTTTGTTCGGCCATCTACAGTGTGAAAGGGGGCAGTTAACAAACCAGAGCAAAGGAAACTGACACTCCATGGGTTACAGATCCTTAAATATGGGCTATAAATCCTTATAATGCAGTCCGGTTTCTCACGTTGCCACTACTGTGTTAGTTCAACAAAACCAAGCAAGACTTTATAAGGAGGGAAAGAAGAATCTGATTAATCTGATCGTTGTTTTTTAACATTATGGATGGCTTTGAGAGGGACGGCTCACCTCCCTTTTCACCTTTGAACAGAGGCGGTGGCTCAAGCCGCCGTAGCGTTAGCGTTAGCATTAGCGTTAGCATTAGCATTAGGAAAATATGCAGGCGGTGAGGACAGACAGAGCCCAGCCCAGCCCTTGTTGTGTGGAGAGTTTTGCACGCACAACCCCAGCGCCGGAGGGGCGAGGGGTGGAAGGAGCTGGGCCTTGCGTTTTGGGCTTCGCAGTGAACCGCGTGCTCGGACTTTCCCCTCTCTCCCTACCGCCTCCCCGTGCCAAAGACAACCTCGTGATGTCGACTGGGAGTCGTCCAAATGTCTGGCCGGTCGGCTTCAGTTGGCCGAAGCTCTCTGGCGAAGAATGACCTCCCTCCCACCCCCCAAAATCCCCCCACTCTCCCCCCAAATCCCCCCACCCCCCCTCCCAGCACCCTCCAAATCGCCCCCCCCCCACCCCCTGACCATTTCGCTCCTGCGGTCCCCCCACCCTGCCCAGCCGCCTTTGACACGCCCGCTGGTATCTTGGGAATGCCACTCTGAGACAGAGCTCCCCACGGCGACCGCGAAATACCGCCACATACCCTCGCGTACCGCCCCGCCCCGCTGCTGGTGGCATGGCGGGGCTTTGCGGGTCCGTGCCCCCCCCACCCCACCCCCCCCACGCCCCATCATCCCTGTCTCATGTGTGTCCAGCCGGTTTTTGGGATGAGGAGGCTAATCCCCGATGCCCCCTTCCCCCCCCCACCCCCCCAATCATGCGATGAGAAGTGCCGACTCTGGTGGATCAGCCCGCTGCAGCCCCAGATCCCCAGAGGGCTACGCCAGACAGCCAGACACAAAAATAAAAATTAAAAGCTTAAAATAGACAAAATATTTAGAGGAACGTGCAATGTCTTTTTTTTTCTTTTTTTTTAACATGGATTTTACCTTGCCATCAAAGAACCAGCATTCTAAGTTTCATGAGTACCAAAAGGCGCCTTGCTTCTTTTTTTATTTTTGTTTTTCATTTTTTTATGATGGAATCAAAAAGCTGGCACAGAAAGTAATGGCCATGGCATTCCCTGGAACAATTTAGACTGCAGACAGATGGGAAACACTGAAAAAGCTAGCGTATTAAACTGAGGGGTCACTCAGACATTGTGGCCGCATGAATATTTTCCACAGCGCACGTAAGACATGACTTGCAGAAGCTATTGGAGCACCACTGGAAAGGACCCAGCCCAGGTTGTGGTGCTTTTATCAGTCATTGGTGGTTACCCCATTGGTGATGTGACACTGCTTTGTATTCAAAATATCTTTAGATCAAACCTTAGAGTCTGAATTACTGGGGTGTAGTTTTAACTTATATATGTTCATAAAAGCTTATGAATATTAAATGGCCTTAAAATGTAAAGTTTAGGTGACAGTTCAATGATAAAATGACTGGAAAATGGGTATTATTTGGCAACACACACACACACACACACACACATACAAAACAATACATGGCATGCATAAAAAAAACACACACATGCACAAATACACATACGCATGCACGCACGCACACACGCACACGCATACACACACACATGCACAAATACACATACGCATGCACGCACGCACACACGCACACGCATACACACACATATGCACATATGCACATTCACACACACACACACACACACACATCCCCCCCTGCCCCCCCCCACCCTTTCCTGCATGCCCTTCAACCTATTCATTCAAATAACTTGGGCTGTTTTTGTAACAAAAACAAGGGCTAATCCGAAATTCAGGGACCCCGTGAATGGCCTTGAACAAACGGAGGACAAACGAGAGAGAGGGATTAGAGCGGACCGGGGGGGGGGGGGGGGGGGGGAGAGCGGGGAGCTCCGCCATTGATCTTCGGTGGTCCCGGGCTTCTTTCAGGGTCCCCGGGTCCGTCTGAAGAAACCCCCCCCCCTCCCCCCCGCCCGCTGAAGAAGAGCACGCTGGGACACTCCAAAAACCCTGCGCGCCGCAGCCAAACAGACAGCAACCACAATTAGCCTCAGGGACCTGTAATAGCTATTCAATAAGGGCTTTATAATTGCGCCCCCCCACCCCACCACCCCTTCCCTTTCCATTTTACCCTACGTGCGTCAGATCTGCTTTATGATTGGTGATTTTTTTTCTCCCCCCTCCCATTTAAATCTACCCCCCCCCCCTCCGCCCAACCAACCCACCCACCCACCTATCCCTCCCTTCTCAGTGTAATGACCACACAGGGTTTCAGATGTCCCCGGGGGCTTTGGGTTGCTGTTGCTGAAGCAGCATGACTTGTGCCCCCTTTAGGACTTAGCTTTTGTTCTTTTATACCAAGAGGTTTCTTTTATAACAGGTTTTCTGGGCCATATCTTAAGAACATCAGTCATTGTTTCGTGCCGTGTAAATGAATCATATCGAAGCAATAAGAAAGCATTTCTGGTAAGCTGTTAAGCAAAGGAAACCTGCTATGAGAAAAATATAGTTATGAGAAATATGTTTGAAGGCATGCTGGTTGAATTGTAATACACGTCAATCTGAGTGATGTAAACTCAATCTACTATCTTTGTTCTTTGTGAATAAAGTGCTTATAACCAGTTCAGACAGGCTGAAAATGATCAAACCTTTCCCACTGAAATGAATAGATTTAGAAGTTGGCAGATTCAGACCTTGGTCATTACGGGGTTCTGTGATGGGGCCTTTGGACCTCAGTCAGTATGGGGTTCTGCGATTGGACATTTGGACGTCAGTCAGTATGGGGTTCTGTGATTGGACATTTGGATGTCAGTCAGTACGAGGTTCTGTGACAGGGCACTTGGACCTCGGTCAGTACAGGGTTCTGTGACGGGACGTTTTGGACCTCAGTCAGTATGGGGTTCTGTGATTGGACATTTGGATGTCAGTCAGTATGGGGTTCTGTGATTGGACATTTTGATGTCAGTCAGTACGAGGTTCTGTGACAGGGCACTTGGACCTCGGTCAGTACAGGGTTCTGTGACGGGGCATGTTGGACCTCGGTCAGTACAGGGTTCTGTGATGGGGCATGTTGGACCTCGGTCAGTACAGGGTTCTGTGATGGGGCATGTTGGACCTCGGTCAGTATGGGGTTCTGTGATGGGGCATGTTGGACCTCAGTCAGTACAGGTTTCTGTGACAGGGCACTTGGACCTCGGTCAGTACAGGGTTCTGTGATGGGGCATGTTGGACCTCGGTCAGTATGGGGTTCTGTGATGGGGCATGTTGGACCTCAGTCAGTACAGGTTTCTGTGACAGGGCACTTGGACCTCGGTCAGTACAGGGTTCTGTGATGGGGCATGTTGGACCTCGGTCAGTACAGGGTTCTGTGACAGGGCACTTGGACCTCGGTCAGTACAGGGTTCTGTGATGGGGCATGTTGGACGTCGGTCAGTACAGGGTTCTGTGACAGGGCACTTGGACCTCGGTCAGTACAGGGTTCTGTGACAGGGCACTTGGACATCGGTCAGTATGGGGTTCTGTGATGGGGCATGTTGGACGTCGGTCAGTATGGGGTTCTGTGACAGGGCACTTGGACCTCGGTCAGTACAGGGTTCTGTGACGGGGCATGTTGGATCTCAGTCAGTACAGGGTTCTGTGACGGGGCACTTGGACCTCGGTCAGTACAGGGTTCTGTGATGGGGCACGTTGGACCTCAGTCAGTACAGGGTTCTGTGATGGGGCATGTTGGACCTCAGTCAGTACGGGGCCATCTGTAAACCCGAGGAGGCTCCATTTCCACAGGGTGGGTTCCTGAGTGAGGCCGGCTTCGCCTGCCAGTTCAGAGTAACGGGCCGCGCTTATGCCGCTAAGCTTCGCAGTTTCACGCTGCACGAGCGTAAAGACTGCAGCGAGGTTCAGGGGAACAGCCCAGATGCACGGTGGCCTTTTTTTTCTTCTTCTTCTTCTTCCCCTTTGCTCACAGGGGTCAAAACGCCCTGGATTCAGAGACAGGGACACCTTTTCGGCATTGTGACATTAGCCAGCCAGCCATTGAAGAGGAGAGGTGGAAGACCCTTTTCTTGCAGCAAAAAAAAAACAAAAAAAAAAAAAAGCTATCCATTCCGACTTTTTCTCTTTTTCTCCAAAAGCATTCCTCCTTGATTTTCCATGGCGTTTCAGGGGTTTGTCGTTGATCAAAGGCAGTTGCTTTGATCTTTTTTTTTTTTTTTTTTTGGCCTGGGCGCTGCCAGCGGATGGCTCTTGTCTTGTTGGCGAGCGAACTGACAGGACAGCGGTGGAACAATGATAATTACCGGCCCCCATTTTGTCTCGCTGCTTTTCAATGGGAGCCCAGGCTCGGGACAAACAGGCAGACTCACCTTAAAGCCAAGAAGAAAAAGGGGGTGAATTCCTAGACCGTTAGAGGAGCAGAAAGGTTGGGGGGGAAAAAAACACCCTTTGACGATCAGGCGCACCATTGAAAAGAACAGGCAGAAAATGGGATTAATTCACGGGTTCACTTTTCTTTTTTCCTCTCCTTTTTTAAAGATCTGGTGTGCGTTGTTGAAGAGAAGTTGAAAAATGCTCCCCATTTTGTACACATTTTATTCACAAGCACAAAGCTTTGATTATTCCTTTGATGATATGAAGATTGATCATTGTGTCTTTTATTTCTTTTTTCCCCCACATTTTAAGGTCAGACTTTATGTGAAGTGCAAAAAAAATTGATGGTTGGTTAATGCTGGCTGGGCCCGGCCATGGTGCATTGCTGTTTCCTGTGTGACCAAAGGCAAGGACAATTGCTTGATGCCGTTTAAGCGTGCATGTAGGGAAATGTAGTCCTAGGCAACATCTCAGCCAGCCAAAGACCTGCTCAATGACCTGGGATAAAGCCTCACGTCACCTTTTTAATTTTTTTTTGTTTTTTTTAAAGCTGCCAGGTAAACATTAAATGATGTAAACGGAAAAACGGAAATCAATGTTTTTACTGTGCCCTCCCCCCCTTTTTTTGGGGTGGGGGGGGGGGGTGGGGGCGATTGGAGATTCAGAAGAACTGCCCTTGTGTTCTAACCGCATCCCATTGTCCGCCCCGCCCTTCTTCTAGACTGAAAAGCCGCGCGGAACAAAGCTATTTGGACTGGGCATGCTTCCCATCAAAGCAGTTTCACATTATGACGGGCTGAAAGGTTAGCTTTTAGCTTCGAAAGGGAGCCCATTCATTTCATGCCTCTCCATTCTGCCTACGGCCGCCCCGTATTATTTGATGTGCTCCCTGAACAAACGGCCCGCGATGGACCCCATTGAACAGCCCAAGCGCCGCTCCTTTAGAAAGACAGGGGAGGTCCTTAAAGTCAAACATAATACTCTTGTGAATATGCATGCCCGGGATTACACGTATTTATGTTTCTGTCGGGATTATGTTCCGATTATTATCGGCTCTAAAGGTGAGCTCCTCTGTGGGTTGTGTGCAGAGGCATGCACATGTTTCAGGTCACTGGACCCCAGGATAAAAGTACAATAAATGTACAAATGTAGTTTTTCTTTTTTTTTTTTTTGCATCGGGTGTTTGTTATTGGTTTGTATTTGCCCACGTGAGCTTTTCAAGTCACTGAGAAAATTTCCATGAAAGACAACCAGCAAACTCTCAATTATTGATCTTCACAACAACTCAAATTAACTGGCAGAATGGCCACAATGTTTCTCTACAGGTGTGCCATTTTTAAGTAGTTAAAAACAAACTATTTATAGTTTGAGCATTTAATGTAACGAATTAGCTTGAGTTTTTTTTAAACTTTATAAATTATTAATACTTGTGTTTTATGTTTAATGTAATTGTTAATTATGTGCTGTTCGCATTCATTCATGTTGGTGGTTGGAGGGGGGGGGATTGGTTGGTCTTAACCCATTGATTCTTCACACTTGTGGAAGATTCAGTGGTTTGTAGCAAAAGACAGTTATTTTATTTCCACAGC
Source organism: Anguilla anguilla (assembly GCF_013347855.1). Lineage (NCBI taxonomy): Eukaryota > Metazoa > Chordata > Actinopteri > Anguilliformes > Anguillidae > Anguilla > Anguilla anguilla. The sequence continues at coordinate 5,726,437 of NC_049204.1, read as the reverse complement.
TTGATTCCTATGCTTTCAATATTTCTGGTGCAGACACACAAGAAAATGCACTGTATATGTACCAATAATATAACATGCTTTTCATTTATGGTGTCCAGTGTATTCATAACGGGTAAAGTGTGACAGATTTTGTATAGCGAGGAAATGCAGAGAGGTTGTGACCTTGTATTATATTTCTGTGCAAGCCAGCTTGAGTCGATGATACTGTAAGTAATGTCCTTCACCTCTAAAACCCCATCGACAAACTAGTTTGATTTACCTGGATGGTAAATGGACTGCATTTATATAGCGCTTTTATCCAAAACGCTTTACAATTGATGCTTCTCATTCGCCAGAGCAGATAGGGGTTTGGGGTTAGGCGTCTTGCTCAAGGACACTTCGACATGCCCAGGGCGGGGTTTGAACCGGCAACCCTCCGACTGCCAGACAATCGGTCTTACCTCCTGAGCTATGTCACCCCATAGCTCTCTCTTGGACTTAAAAGTGGCACTAATCATTCAATAGATACAGTGGCAACTAGTGGATTTACCCCTGGGAAACCACGCCGTATGTGAAATGCTTATTAAATGTGTGCAGTCTCGTCTCGAATGTGCCTGACTACTGCACAGCGCACAAAAAGATCGGATTTTGTGGATATGGTCTGTAAAAGCATGTTTCAGATTATTATCGTGCACACTTACTGTCCAGTTCTCACACCTAGTACAGACGCATGGGGCAATGTCATAGGATTTATTTGAGAGGTAAAATTCATTCAAACTGAAGCAAAGTTGTTTTTAAGAACAGTTGAGGAATATTGAACTATTGGATTGTGGATAGATGTTTGACGTCGGCAACGGCAAATAGGTCACCGGAGGACACCTTTTAAATATACACCTCTTAGATACTGTCTGGGACACTGGCAGAATAAACAGAAAGTATTCACCAATCGCTTTATCATAGCAATTGCCTGGGGTTGCTATGGGAAAGGTAACAACAATATGGTTTAATCGTTATTTACAGTATTATCCGCGGGCATTATCCAAGAGAGGGTTTTATGGCACCCACAAACAAGATATTTATCAGTGGAAATTATCAGCATGATGAGTTCAGCTGGAGTATGTTAACCCTTTAAGGTGTAAGATCACAAATATCTGATTAGAACGTTCTCAACAGAACATTCTAATGCTGATGTAGGTCACCACTGGTAACTGAGAGCAATGGAGTTCTAGAACACTGACATAAATTTTGGAGGGGAAAAAAAACAAAACATTCCAAATAACCTACTCTTCAATGGGTTAATCGCAGTTGTGCTTAAATGTAATGCAACACAACTCAAATTTTATCTCAGTAATCTACAGACATTGAATTTTGTAGGTCCTGCTGACTTACTTGGCCGACACAAAACGCTGCCAGGTAATGGAATGAGAGTGAGTCTGTGAGGAAGAAACTGGAGGCAGAGACGACGAATGAAAATGCAGCACAGTGCAACAACAACCAAAAAAAAAGATTTAAATATATTAAACATTCTATTTGCAACACGCATTTGAAAGTGTTAGCGAGACACAGTAAGACAGGACGGTATGAGACAATCGGTTACAAAAAGAGTGAAAGGGTCCATCTCGAGTCCTGGACCTGTTGAGAAGGGGGTCCCAGAAGACAGCCTCGAGTACACGGGGTGCTCCAAAATGGGGGACCAGTTTTTTTTTTTTTGTGTTTGATCCCTTATGAGCTGACATAATTAGCGCATGTGAAAGGACTATAAGCCAGAAAAAAAAAGAATGACCTCTGAGCCTGCAGTCTAGGGGGTCTAAAAAGGGTGCAAGGAAGAAACCAGAACTTTCTCTCGTAGTCCAGGCTCACGGTGTCTGGAGTCCATTTCGGGTGCAGGGTAGGTGACCAGCTTGGCCAGCACGCTCGATATGTCCACCGCCAGAGCAAGAGACGCTGAGAAAGAAGTCCAACAGGGGCCAATCCGGTAGCAAGAAATGTTGATCCGAGCTTTCTCACGCACACACACACACACACCCAAAAAATTACAAATTAAATGTCTCTTGTCTGAGGATCCAAACGGTGCCTCAAATAGCTATTTGTCGAACTCCACACCAAGCGCTCAGTCTGCTCCTGGGCACTGTGCAGGCCCTAAGTTTCTGTTCACCTTTCCGATCCGCCTTGGAGGAGTAAGTCCACTTTTCTTTTTCTTCTTCTTATTTTTTTTACGAAGGCTTGTGCAAAATCCTACGGTTCGTTTCGCTGGGTCTCTCATCCCACTAACGCGGGTCATTCAAACGAGCGTCCTTAGTTCCCCTTTTTTGTCCGGGCCGGGCCTAGCATCGTCGTCAGCCTTCCCCCTAAACCGTCTACGGGGTAAGGCCGTTTAAAAAAAGGAAAAGCACCGTCTCCAGCGGGAAGAGCAAAAACAACGAAGATAATAACAGGGATAGTAATCACTCCCTTTAAAAGAGGCTAATGTTCTTCCGTACAGCCCCGAGGTCTCGCATCGCACCAGGAAGTGGCGGACGCGCACCATCATCGTTCTCGCTTAGCTTCGCCGTCATCGATGACCGCGACAAGACACACTGTATTTACACAACGTTAGCAGCTTTTCTTTTGGACCTTTAAGGTGAGGAGGAGAGGAAGATCAAAATAACTTAAAAGGATAATTCCCCCCCCCCCTCCCCCCCCAGCCCCCGCAACTCCGGCAAACGAAATGGTGTATAATCCCCAACAAATGTACACGTATGGAGGAGGGTTTGTAGTAGTAGTAATAATAATAATAATAATAATAATAATAATAATAATGATAACGATAGTGACGGGACACTGGTACGGATGGACGTTGGGGGGGGGGGGGGGCGCGGGTCGCCCTACGAGGGCAGCATGGGGAGGAAGTGGGTGGAGGGGTGTCTGCGTCGCGCCTTGTGGCCCCTCCGCGGTTTGCCCCGCCCGTTCAGCGAGACGAACATCTGCCGCCCGCCGTGCTTCCACCGCAGGGAGGCGTACGTGTTGTACCCGTTCTCCTCGATCCGCTCCTTGAACTTGCAGCTGGGGTTGTATTTCACCTGCGGGACGGGGGGGGGGGGGGGTGAGGAGTGGGAGAGGGGAGGGGGCAGACCAGTTAGCGGTTAGAATAAGGACCGTTGGCCCTGCGGTGGAAAAGGTCAAAGGTCACGGAACCGAGCTGAGCCCCAAAGGGATGAGCCAAAGCAAGAACCCGCCACCGTTCCTCTCCAGCATACAGTATCAATGAATAATATCAACACCATCAAGTGCTTCTGCATCTGATATTTTACTGTGGGGAAAAAAAGCAATGCAAATCTCTGCAATGGTTCACTAAAAGAAAAGATTTGGCCTTTGAATTTAACCCACATGGCCACGCGCTGTGATCTATTAAACCACATTGCATTAAGCAGCCATTTGTCTCTCATTGGTTTCGTCCCCAGAAGCAAGAAGAAGTCACTGGACACCACATCTCCATAATGTCAACAGAATAACTCAGAAAAGGTGTGTGTGTGGTGGGGTGGGGGGGCTTTTTCTTCACTCTCGTCACGGACTGCCGAAACTCCAGATCAGACAGGAGGTGCAACCTCGCGGGAACCCAGGACGGACGGGGGCGGGGGCGGGGGGGGGGGGGGGGGGGGGGGGTGGGTAGAAGGGGAATCGCTCACGAAATCAGCGAGGGATCCGCGAGCGCCCTCACCGCGATAGCATCAGCCCATCACCCCGCCCCCCCCCCCGCCTTTCAACCCCTCATTAAGGTGCGATTCATGAGGGGACGCGGCGAAAAGAGCTTTTTCTTATCCCCCTCCAATGCTCGGCTCATCTCAAATCCCACCCCCCCCCCCCCCCCCAGATCGTCCCTGTTTACTCCGCAGCACGGGGAAGAGTAACCGTCTGCGGCCCCCCCCTTATCGCAGGGGGGGAAGGACTGATCGCCGAGGCAGATTTCTCGGAGTTGTAAAACACCCAGACACCGAGCCCGGGGGGGGGGGCGAGCTTATTATTATACACGAGGGGGGACAGCAGCTCCGTGCCACGACAACTGTTGGAAGGCACGCAACGGCTTCCCAAAAATCCCTTCTGCCGTTTTTTTGTTCCTCCCAGTTGCCTGGACTTCATGTTTACCTGACGGGGACAAGGGGAGGGGACACCCGTGTGAGGTTAACCTCATGCCACTTCGTATACATTTATGCGTTTATCAGATACAGATGCAGATTGAACTTTTTTTTTTCTTTTTTTTTTGACATGATGTCCATTTATACAGCTGGATATTTACTGAAGTAATTCAGGTGAAGTACCTTTCCCAAGGATACACTGGCTGTACCCCGACTTGGGAATCTAATTCTGGGGACCCAGATCCCTAACTATTACAACTACATTATGACCCAGCTAGGATGTTTGTCCTTGTGCAGTTACCTAGCAAAGAATCCACAACAAAACATTGACTTCTGGCATCTCTAAAGGTTAGACACTGCTCAGCGATAATGAAGCAGGGATAAGACAGGTATGACGTCACCTTGCTCTGCAGGATTCCTCCGAACTAAGTATCCACCAATCACTATCGACATTATTTATTGTTACTAACACGCATCCTGATTGGTGGAGCTCTTCTCGTGTTTACATTTGAACGTCGTGTGACAGCGAGAGCAGTCCGTGATGACAACGGTCATTGTCCGTCCCTGTTTCATCATTCCCGACACCGCTGTGATCATTGACCTGAAAAAAGGCTGATGTCCCTCTGAAATTGAGCTTGACCTCCCAGCTAGCCTGTAGGGGGGGGGGGGGGGGGGAAACGAGGCGAGGTGTACCTACCGATCCAAACAGCGTCCCTTTTTTAGACATGGCTAAGTACAGCCCGGTGCTGACAGACTTGATGGCCACGACCCCCACGCTGACGGATCGGATTTCCATCAGACCTGGAAGAGAAGGAACGGGACGCTGGGTTAGGGAAGGAGTGTTTCCCCATCAAAAGCCGCTCTATCATTACCGATTAGGAAACCAGACATCCATATGCTCCTGGGAGGCTTTTTCTTTTTTTCTTTTTTTTTTTTATCCCACAAGACAAAAGAAAAACAGGATACACACAACGGGCGGTTTAGATGACTTGCTTGTAAAGAAACCGGCACAGACTCAAAAAAGAAAAAATGAGACGTGCCACTGAATGACAGATGGCAAGAAGTAAGCTATATTCTTCATGGTGCTGCAGAACTACACAGCAAAATGTCCAGTGTTAAATCAACTCTCACAGAGTAAATGTGGTCCCAACTGGACTCATATGTACTCTGTTAAACTGGGAATTCTACTGTGTACAGACTGTACATTACTTTGGATACTGTCTATATTTTATTGCAAATACAAATACACCTTTGATTGGAATTGATCCAGCAATAACAATGTTCTGACTATTAAAAAAATAAATAAAAAATAGGATGGGATCAGTAAATTCTTCCTTAATCAGCCCTTTCTTTCACAGAAATGTAACTGCTTTTTTTAAATCGTGGAATTGAGATTCGCCTCCTTTGCGAACGTTCAGAGCCAGACGAACATCCTCCTGTAGCGTGACTGTAGCGCGTGAGCGTCCCGGGTTTCGCCTTAGCCCGCGTGTCTCTCTCGCTATCTCTCGCTAAGACCGCACTGCAAAGTGCGGAGGGTGTCGCGGCGTTCCAGACGGAGCAGGGCAGGGTACTTCTCAATAAAACGAATCGCTCCGAGGCTTGACAGTCCGCCCGGACGTCGCCCGGGTTTGTTTACCGTCAGACACAAAACAGCGCTCGATAGCCACTTTAATGCCCCTTCGCTCACTTCGCCCGTGAAGGAGCTGTGGGCTAATTGTCTCCCTTAGGTACTGATTGCATTGCAATGCGGCTGGATCTCTATCTGGTTTTAGGCCACAATAAAACTTAAAAAAAAAAAAAAAAAAAAACCCAATTTAATCTCAAAAACATTTTCCTCTATCGTCATGACAATGAGAGTGTTTTTTTTTTTCACCACGGAGGCCTGAATAGGAACATAATTGCAGGATAAGCGGCTGTCCTAAATGACTCCTCTCCTGACTTTATTTGCAGACTCGCACCTTCAAAGGCACCCAGATGCCGCACGCCATCTGATCTCAGCGCTGCACATCCTTCAGCCTGCGCCGTGGAAACAAATTCGAGTGGAAACAAAAACATTTTTTTTCACTGCTGTTCACCTTTTTTTTACGTAACCGAAAGAAGGAAGCGAGGTTAATAACCTGAGTGTTGCCCTTGGATAGAGACGGCAAACCCGGCAACACGTCGGGGGTGCTGAATGAGACGTGTGCACACGGCCGTCGGCCAATAGGAAATGAAGCCGGCTGCGTCAGCTCCTCCCGTGCAGAACCGCGCGTGCAGAACCGAGCGTGCAGAACCGCGCGTGCAGAACCGCGCGTGCAGAACCGAGCGTGCAGAACCGCGCGTGCAGAACCGAGCGTGCAGAACCGCGCGTGCAGAACCGCGCGTGCAGAACCGAGCGTGCAGAACCGCGCGTGCAGAACCGCGCGTGCAGAACCTAGCGCGCAGAACCGCGCGTGCAGAACCGAGCGTGCAGAACCGCGCGTGCAGAACCGCGCGTGCAGAACCTAGCGCGCAGAACCGAGCGTGCAGAACCGAGCGTGCAGAACCGCGAGTGCAGAACCGAGCGTGCAGAACCGAGCGTGCAGAACCGCGAGTGCAGAACCGAGCGTGCAGAACCGCGCGTGCAGAACCGCGCGTGCAGAACCGCGCGTGCAGAACCGAGCGTGCAGAACCGCGCGTGCAGAACCGCGCGTGCTCGAGGCGGCACCGGCAGCGGGCAGGTTTCCCAGCCAGCCCGAGCTGGAGAAGAGCTTTTTTCTTTTTCTAAGATGAAAAATAAACGCGCACTCCAGGGGGGTTGAACAGGTGCAGCTGTGCGCCCGGGTTTCCACCCCGGCCGCTCCCCTGTTTATTTTTTTACGTGAACCAGAACGTTCGCTTTGAAGGGAAAAAAAAACACGAAGCGGGCTAAAATTGTGGCACGGAGGCGAAGCTCGTCTTTTTTTGGGACGGCGCGTGCGCTTCGACCCAGTTTCCAAAAAAGCCTCGCCGTCAGCGGAGGCGATCGAAACGGAGCGGAATCGGCGAGAGGCCGCGACGGATGCCTGCCCGCGCTTGGGAGGTTTTAGGAAGGCGGATGACGGCATGTCACGCGGGACTGCTAATGTGACCAGTGTGACGAGATTCAGAACAGCGTGCGATTGGCTGGAAAGAACTTTTACAGATCTTTTTGGATTTATCGCTACCGGCGCAAAGTTACCTCCCCCCCTTATCGCTACACCCCTACCAGGTAGCCCCCCAGGGAGGGTTTCCCTGCTAACGCGGAGAGTGCGGACCCTACCGACAGCTTAGCCCTGCGCGCGCAGGGTGAGGTCACCGTCCACAAAGAAACAGAGAGAGGCAAAGTAAACGCGGCTGCTGTCGCGTGCCGTTCTCCTCTGGCATGCACGGGTAAATATCTCCCCCCCCCCACCGCTGCACACGCAGGCACGCACGGGTAAATATCTCCCCCCCCCACCGCGGCACACGCAGGCACACCTCATTCGTACCCCGGGTCCTAGCATCAACGCTTACCCAGGTGGCCTCCGGGGGGGCCGCGACTGGCGGCCGCGTCCCGTCAACAGGAAGCGGGGGGACAGACAGGGAGGCGTTGGCGCCGGGGGCACGCGAGCGGCTCGTAAGCGGGTTAGGCCCCGCCCCTCGTCCTTCCCGGCTGGAGCTCACGCCGCTTTTACAGGGATCGGTCGAGTCAAATGAAAACCGCTGGTGCCTGAAAGTGTCGTTGCCTCTAATTTTCATCCCCTCAGGTGTCCGTGGAGACGCGTCGCCGCGTATACACAACGCTCTAAGAGCTGAGCGCACGCTGGTCCTGTCCAACAAATGGACTGCATTTATATAGCGCTTTCATCCAAAGCGCTTTACAATTGATGCCTCTCATTCGCCAGAGCAGTTGGGGGTTAGGTGTCTTGCTCAAGGACACTTCGACACGCCCAGGGCGGGGTTTGAACCGGCAACCCTTCGACTGCCAGACAATCGGTCTTACCTCCTGAGCTATGTCGCCCCAACAAGCGCCACACAACTAGCGATGAAAATGCCAAACTTTTTGTTTACTTATTTATTTGTTTTTTTGTTTTTTGTTTTGCGGGCGGGATTGAATGTGAGCTTCAGTGTTTTGTGCTAGTATCTGAAGTCTGCTGACTAAGGGCTCCTGTACTATACGTTTGCTATAAACGCAGGAGCAGAAACGGCTGTTTTTTTTTTGGAAGTTGATCCGGTGGTCGTCATGCAACTGGCTCCTCCACTCCCTGGCTTGCATCAGCCTTTCTTCGCTCCCATACATCCTGGCGTCGAAAAAACTGAATAGATAGGGAACGGACAAAGGTCTGAGGGTCTGAGGTGGGGATTTTACGTTCCTTTGAAAAAAATAGCCCCAACC